>NC_051156.1:148937378-148949878 GCF_013339745.2 Dermacentor silvarum
CCATAGTAGAGTCACTGGCGTATGCAAGCATTTCAAAGGGCCCCTTAACAACCCAGAGGTCGAAATTTAATGGTGGTGTTGCAGTTGTGCACGCGGTCTACAACGAACACTTATCCACGAGCATTTTTCGAAATGGTGCCGTAATAGTGGAGTTAATACACGCGTGTGATGAATTAAACACGGCCCTCACTCGTTTCGCTCTTTCCTTTGTTACTCTCTCGTCGGCTGGTCTCTCCTCCTCCCGAGTGCGCCTCCAAATGTCATGTGACATACGTCATCACCAGCGGGCTTCTCAAAACAGTGTCCACTTCCGGTTAAGGCACGACCATGCTAGCGGCAAATATACCGACGGCGAACCGGCCTCCAGTGCCGTTGAACGTCTGCCGCGTGAGTGGTGTCCAAAGTAGATGGTAGTTCGGCCGGCGTACCGCCCGCAGCACGACCAACGGCGAATCGACGACCGTGAAGCTGCGCGCCTCCGCCACCGCAAACCAAAACATCGGCTGCAGCTCCCGTTCCAAGCAAAATAATTTCCGCTAGATAAAGCGATGCATAAATTCTACATTTTATGAAAAGCGATATCCACTGTCAAACGTTAAACATCAACGAGAGCTCCGATACTTGTCCATCTCAGTTGCAGTGCACGGCTACCGACGGGAGAGGACCGGCTCGGCTTAAAGTCCCTATATGAGAAAAGTACCGCCATCCTTTGACAAATGTCGCTTCGCTCTCTCCTGTGTTATCCTGTATCTCCGATTGGACGATGGTAGGGCGCGCTTTTCACTTCTTTATATTTTCTTTTTTTTGCGCCTCAGAGCCATGTTGAATGTCCTCTGCGCAGCCGCAGTCGCCGGCGGCGGCGGCGGCGGCGCGCGCCCGGCCTGAAAGCTTCAACGTGGACTTTCTAGGCGCGCCACCGTCGATTTGGCTTTCGCAAGCAAAAAGTAAAGAAAAAGCAAGCGCTTTAGGAGAGGAGGCGGCGGAGGAAAGAGTAGATGGCGGTACTTTTCTTATATAGGGAGTTTAGCTCGGCTGTGCTCGCATCGCCGCCGGCAGCGCGGCTAATATCAGCGTATTTTCCTTCCTTGTGTACAATTATTGCGAAGAGCGATAACAACGATGACAAAATATTGCGGCTTGTGAGCGTCGGTAACTCATTCCGAAGCGCCGTCCGCTTTAGCTTTGAAGTGAACCGGAAAATGCCTAGCGAAGATATCGACGCCGTCGAGCGATCAGCGGCGGAGAGGGTGCCGCACAAATGTGTCCCGTCTCATCCTTTCTTCGGCAAGGAAATCTCTCCGTTAGCAAGCAAATACGCTGTCGAACGACGGCCCGCGAACGGCAAACGGCGTGCGGTGAGTTACCGTGCCCGTAACGTGGCCGGCCAGCCGCGCTTAAGCGCTTCTCGGCTAACCGCTGTATCTGCCGTGCCAGGCCTATTCTGATGCAAAGCGTGCCGCTATGGACCCTGTGTTGCACGCGCGTCTAGAAAGGCCAACACTGTCGCACTCTGTTCGCGCAGCTAATCATACCGCTAAGCACGACTGTGTTGGAACGCGAGCGATTTGGCACTTGCGTTGCAGGCTGTAATTACCGATTCGCAAGTGCGCACAAGCGAGCAACACGACGAGGCAGACACAGAGCGCGCGTACCTGCTAGCAGACTAACCGGAAGTCGTAGGTTCTTGTTTGACCAATGTACATCGTCACTGCCGTTGACATCACCAGATGCATCCTGGTGACATCGTGACGATCGCTGAGGATACCGCAAAGGCCAGGAGAGGAGGACGGCATTGTTTTTTGATTTTGTGGCGCGCCCGCGGTGCGTAGCGCTGCTGCGTTTGGCATCGTTGATCGTGACGGCATTCTGAACTCGATGCGCTTGTTTACTTGAAATGCTCAAAAAATATCTGAGGTGGTTTAGGAGCCCTTTATGTCTGTATGCGCTTGTCTGAGTTTCCATTCTATGTGCCAAGAGGCACCTAAGTTTATTGCCTCCGCCTGATGAAAAGATAGTTGGGAGATAGTTTAGCTGCTGCGCATTCAGAATCAGCCACGTATGGAAGAAATGACGTGGGTTCCATCCCCAGTAGTCGTGGCGAGCAATGATTGTAATTTCTTTCCCGAGAGATGCACAAACTTCCTTGGCTGTATTATATTGACCTTCATTTGGATTCTCGTTGAAGTGACAATTACGTTTTCTGACTTACAAATTTGCTCACAGAGATGATGCACAACAGTGTTAAGCAGTGCTTCATGCTTGATATGCCAATAAAATGTTACGTGTGAGATAATAATTCCTTTATTTACTTTTAAGGAGAAATACATATGCCCCATGTAGGCACTAGTCTGCTAGTGCAAAGGAAGTACGAGCGTAAGACAGCGAATGTGACCATAGTTTAACTAAAATGTTTTAAAATGTGGAAAAGATGCGCCCTAGGGGTCAGCAACGATCCTCTTACTTTGACCCTCAGCATTCCCACTTCCCAAGTAGTTGAACATGCTTTCAGACAACGCAGGTTGGTGCTTTTTTATGTTGACGTTTCAATTGTCCCATTGAACAAAACGGTTTTCTTCTATTCTTCGCAGAGCAACATCTGGGGTGCGATGCTGGCTGTGTCTTGAGCTTCGGCTGCTGGCAGTACTGCTACTTGTTAGACATGGAGGGTCGTTGTCGGTGGAACGTTGTTACTGCATTCCGAAGACATCAACTGTGTGCAAGCCACTCGATGCCCTAAATTCACCGCCTAAACTTACAGTTCAACTACAAGGAGAAAATTTCCAGCCCGATGTCCAGTTTCCACCAGCGGAGCAAAACTTCCAGTCGGTAAAAGCAGGATAGGCCGTGTTATTAATTTTCGCATTAAATCGGCTAGTCCATGGGCCTGATGAACATGCTACGCCCGTTCCGAATCTACATGTTTGATGCTTCAAATGTACATCGCTCTACACTGTTCATCAACAGAAAATCTTGTGCTCGACTTGAGGTTGGGCCAGAGTTTTTCACGCACAAGCAATACCTGACTTCTGTAAGTACAAACTTCTCTATGAACGCCCGTAGAAATTGAGTGATGGCTTATTGGGGATAGTTGCGGCGGCCTCATTTCGATGTCGGCGAAATAAAAATGCCGGTATACCGTGAATTGGATGCACGTTAAAGAGCCCCAGGTGTTAATAAATAACGTGTAGCCCGAGGACCAGGAGTGGGCCGTCCAGCGGGCCAGGGCTATTCCCGAGGATCTCGAAATATTTTTCTCCGGCGATGGACCCCTGGCAGCCTAGCCCCGGGCACCAACAGCCATAACCGTTGGACATATATAGTTTATTCCTATCCTATCCTATCCACCACTATACAGCTTGTCCTATTAGGAGACTGTGAGTTTGACACGTATAACCGCAGACTTATATTTAAGCAAATATGACCAGCTTTCCATACCGCAAGAACGGTTATGGCACTTTTCACTCAATTTAAAGCCATATTCGACTGTTGAGACCCTAAAACTAAGTGAGAAATGGTACCGCTAAGCAGAGCAATACCTTCCGGTTTTCCAGCATTTATTCCAGTTCATGAGAAACGGCAGAACCAGAGCAATGAAATGTGCAAACAAATATTGTGTATATTGCACGTAAATATTGCATAGGCGGTACGGCACGACGAAACGTTGGACAGAAGGTGACTGAAGCGCACATAAAAATTTTAGGCCCTGTGTCAGGGTGAACGCCGCAACAGACACGGGGCCAAGGACGTGAACGAGATGAGAAATAGTCGAGCCGCAAATTGGGCATCCTGACGGGAATTTTTCGGGCACGAGTGGAGTCCCAAATGAAGCGCACACTTTACACGCGGCATCGCGGTGGACACGGGAAACTTCGCAAGACGAAAGATAGGTTCCACCAAAGTCAGGGACTGGCCAAAGTGTCGGAGGTGAAAGAGAAACGCAAGCCCAAGAGATAAGCAATCTGGAGGGCTGGGTTAAAGAACTGCAGGAATCGGTAAACAAACACTCCAAAGGAGGTGGCGCTCACCACAGACAATGTGGCAGTGGACCCGCGCCTCTTACACACGTTGGATGCGCGCCATATTCTTCTGAGAAGATGGCGAACGCAGCGGCACGACTGTAAGCTAAAATATCCAATCACGAAACTACGGACGAGGCAGAGCGCTACTTGGAGCTATTTGCACGAAGAACGGAGACCTATTCCATAACTCCCTACAAGGGACGCGGGGCACTGCGAAGACGTGGGCCATACTCACATATCTGATATATACGTATATACAGGGTGTCCCAACTATCACACCCTAAAATTTATAAAAAGAGCAATTACGTTACTCGAAGACAACCTAATACATATTGGTTCCAGTATAGTGGAGTAGCCACAAGTAATTTTTTCGTTACTGATATTTAATAGGCAATTGTAATCATCTAACTCGAGAAGTACTGTCCTAATATCAAAGCGGCAATGAGAAAATTCTAGAGCAACATGAAAAACTCCCGATACAGCTTTCTGTTGCTAAATACGTGCTACAGTAAGGTGTTTTTCCAGGCGTGAAAGAAGCCCTGCGAATACGCAAGATTGCCGCGCGACTGGCCGCTCGAGGCACTTTGCGTGTCCTACTGACCCTGAAGAAGTGCACTTGGCTATACAAATTTGCGCGCCACTGGCCCGGGTTCAGATAACGTTAATGGTGATGTCATAAATTAATGAATCATTTAATTGTTCCTGTCCTCAACTTGGATATAACTTGTTATTCAAGACTGAGGGTTCTCGCAACAGTTGAAGGAAGCAAATGTATTACCTGTCTTTATACCGTCTTTAAATAAATCTGACTGTAAGCTTGTCGATATTGCAGGAAGCACGTCCCGTGCTTCCTTTCATAGATAAGGTTTTAGGAAAACTCCTTTAAATCCGCCTCAGTAAGCTTTAAGCTCTCTAACAAAAATGCTCACTAAGCTTAATACTCTCTCAAATAGTCAATTTGGTTTATGTGAGGCGGTTTATCAAAATATGGCTATTCCAAACTTTACTGACATAATGAAATTATTTTTTGATAATGGAACTTACGCTGGAAATATTTTCATTGACCATGCAAGGGCGTTTGTCACTATTGCCCATAACGTACTTCTTACAAAACGGGAGCGTTATGGCATAACTGTACGAGCCTCAAACCTTTTACGGAGTTTGTTGAACAACAGGAAACAACACATTTGTATTAACGGTTTAAGCTCAGATCCAATTACTATGATACGTGGAGCTCCTCAAGACTCTAATCTAGGCCTGATTCTCTTAGTAACCCTCGTTAATGACATCTCCCAGTGTAACTTCTTCGCAGTCCGACCTTCAAACATATTTAAACTTTCTTCAGAATGGGTCTACTAATAATAAATTAAAAAATAACATTAGGAAAAATTGCGTTATGCTTTTTACGTGCCCACACAAATAAATTTGAATACTCGATTTGTATATATTCAATCTCAAGAAATCAAAGATAGTAGAAGCAGTAACGTTTTAGGTGTTCTTATTGACTCTAAACTAAAATTTCGTGGCCATGTTTGGCCGGTTATTAAAAAAATCACCCCAGGGCTTCAGGCACTCATTCGCGCGAGAAATTTATATATATATATAAATATGACAACACTTGTCACTTTATATTATGCATTTATTTACAGTCATAATAGCTATTGTAGTCAAACCTGGGGCAGCACTTACAGTACACGTTTATAACCTCTCCTAACCTACCTTTCAAAAACACATTATTCGTGTTATTTCTTTGGCACCTCGACAGTAGCACTTTGCCGTTCTTATTAGAAATGACATACTACCATTATCGCGACTTTATCACTATAACCTTGGTCTAATATGTTTCAGAGTATTTCATCGCCATCTCTAGCTCCATATAATTCCATCATACATATTGATTAATGCAAACTGCACTCTTTTTTTCGTTAAGGGCAATCAACTTTTGCTTAAGGTACAGGAAATCATAGCGGCCCACCTGGTAAGCCCGAAGGAAAGGCTGCAACGAATGATAGCGGTATGCTGCTTCTTGAAACGTCTTAGGTATTCCGTACGAAAGGCCAGAACGCCCACAAAAACTGCTACACGAACACAGGAAATTATGCACGTCCTCACCGACTCCAAGGACCATGCACCCGACCTCGCACATAGGACGGCGACAAGCCCTAGCGAAGGCGCTCGCTGGGAAGTATAAGAACCACCCCAAATCTTATGTACGTATACGCGGCCAGCACCACAACAAGCACCGCACTCATCACCAGCATAGTCGACAATCACAGGACTGAACTCAATGCGTCATCGGATTCGTCGGATTCCGGAGCCAGAGCTGCGGAGGCACAGGAGCTAGAGATAGCTTTGGGCATCACGACGAGACCGCACCGGGAGTGCGTCATAGTTCTGACGGACTCTCAGACGCCAAACTGACATTTTTCTGGGGTCAAAATTGCCAGGGCAGTACATTTCATTCTGAGTGGAGTACCCCAGCTCCCACACACATACAAATCATGTGGACTCCGGGGCATGGTCCCCAGGCGGCGATCAGCAGGCACACACCTACGCCCAAGCGCATGCACAGCGGGAGCCCGAGAGGCACGCGCTGAGCAGTTCCACCCCGAGCTGATACCATTAACCTACACGCAAATCCTACTGTTAACACTATCGCCTTTCTCGAAAAACACTACTTCCACTTCATAATACTTTCACGCGAGAGGAAGCCGTATTATTGCGGAAACTCCACACAAAACCATATCCACACCATATCTACCATATCTACCATGCCGTATCTACCACACCATATCCACATCCATATCTACCATACCTTATCTACCATGCCGTACTGCTGTTTTGTATTGTTAACAATGCCTACACTGCGATAAATGCCCAACGCTTTACCATAGGGTATGGGCTTGGGCAAACGCAACAGGGCTCACTCCCCACGACAAGATAATGGGAGGTAGCTCTGTCCAGCTCCGACTCGACATACCCGCTCAACCTGGTCAACCAAGCGACAAGGGCTACTAAGGCTGCTGGGCACCGGGACGGAGAATACCCACTCATTGCAGACCGAAGGAGCTACCAACGCTCGCATGCTCTCTTGTATAAATTTTATTCTCTCTCGCAGCAAGAAGAACAAAGATGCCTTTTTGTGACATGCAAGCAACTGCTTGTTGTTAACAACGACAGACGGATAATACTTGTCCAAGCAAATGTGACCTCGCCTAAAAAATACATGGGAGCGCCGAATACAAACAATAAAGCACATTTATTTAAACCCTCTAAACATATTTCAAAGCACGGATAAACTAGAGAGCGCATTGAAAGTGAAGCCACTCCAATTCTTATGCATCGAATATAATTTTATCGACAGATTGCATAAGATTACTTTAAATGAACTATTTCTGTCGAGCGGAGCGTTCACTCTGGGGATAGTTATTTTCTTCTTTTTGTCAATACAGCATATACGAACATAAATTCTGACCTGTCTAAGCATGCTTTGCTTGTTGGCTGGTCTGGCAGCAGGTGGAGAATCTTCTAAAAAATAACTTCATATACATGGATTTCATGTTATACACGACATTGCAAATAAATTTGACAGCGCAAAATAACACATACAAAACAAGTAAAGCTATACGCAAGGCAATACATTTACGCACCAATGTCTTAAACTAGTCATCATCTTTCTCTTGTTGCTTGGAAGACATAGATCATCAGGAATTTTATTAAACATAGCTGGTACATAGTAATTGCGCATATTTTTACCATAATTACTATAGACCCGTGGTTTAACAAAACGTTCTGTTTTCCACAATGTAACATCTTTTTTACAGGAGTTTTATATTCATTTGAATAATAATACCGCGTCAACACGACAATATAAAACAGCTCACGAATCTGTAGGATGCCTAACTCATCGTATTTCTCTTTCATGTCAACTGAGTGTAATTTGGTACCGTAAGATATACTGTTCACAATTAGTTTTAGTATGACATTTAATGTTTGCTTCTAATATTCGGAACAGTTGTCATATAATGTAATACCGTATTTTAAAACAGGTTCGACTAATGCTGTGTAGATTACTCGTCCAACGTGAAGCCGAAATTTCCCCCGAAGGTGATACAACATCTTTTTAGAGAGACAAACGATGTGCTCATTCCAAGTGAGATGTTGGTCGAAGTAGATACACAGATACTGAACTGTTCGCTCTATTTGCATGGCTTCGCAATCACATGGGTAACAACGGGTGAGTGTAAGTACAGTGGTTGGGTTAAAGCGACTGTTTTATGGGGGTTTTTAAAACATGTCAGTTTGTTTTATGAAGGTTTAAAAAAATAAAATTTTACGAGAGCCAGTCAATTACTTCAGTTATATCTACCTGAAACGTTTTAACGCCAGTACAATAGTCAGTGACTTCTAGTGCGAGCGCTGTATCGTCAGCATATTGAAAGGTTTTTGACTTAATCTGCAATAAACCCAAATCAGACACATAAATGTTAAAAAGCAGTGGGCCGAGTGTACTTCCTTGAGGTACACCGAAAGTAACATTTTTCAAATATCCGTATGTATTATCAAGCTTTACACACTGCAACCTGTTTGTAAAATAACTGACAAAAAACTTCGTGAAATGGCTGCGGAAACCACGTGAGCTTAATTTTTCGAGTAGTAACGCATGGTCTATCGTGTCAAATGCCTTCGTTAAATCCAGGAATAGGGCTAACACAACACGGTTATTTTCTATTGCATTGTAAACATAATCAGAAAATTCTTCAAGAAGTGTTGTCGCATTTCTATTCTTTGTAAAGCCAAATTGCGCAGCATTGTTCAAGAGTATTTTTCACAGAATGACTGCATAACGTATGCAACATGCTTTTCCATAATATGTGCTATCGATGACAGTATTGCAATGGGCCTATAATTTATTAAGTCTCCTTTCTTGCCGTGTTTATACACAGGCCTGACAACAGATATTTTAAGTTCGTCAGGTATGTCACCAGTTTCAAATATACCGTTCAGTATGTTCAGAAGAACATCTTTTAAAACGCCAAAGTTCCTGTGCAAATCTCTGAGACGAATGCCATCATATCCTGGTGGCTTGAACTGTTTCATTCTGCAAATAATGCTCCATAGATCATCCGCTGATATGAGGGGCAGATACACTGTATGCGCACATGCTCGTTTCGGTTGATGTGATACAGGACTACTGACTGTTATGCTTCGCAATTTTTCTGTTGTATTTAAGAACACATCATTAAATTTATCACAGAGTACCTTCACGGATTTCATTGGAAAATTATTCTTTACTATTTCATCAATGGAAGCCTTTTTCTGCCTACCCATTAGTTCATTCGCTATCTCCCACGTTTTCTTTCTGTCACATTTGTTTAGTGAAAACTGTCGCATGAAAAGAATCTTTTCGCCTGTCGCATTTTAGCCGTTACTTGATTCCGCAACGCGCGATATTCATTCTTAGCGCTTTATTTTCAGGTTGTTTCCGGCATTTTTGCCATGCCTTATCTTTTGCGCAGGACAACCCTGCTATTTCACGAGTTATCCATTTCTTATCTGGGCTTCTTATTTTCATATTAACAGATTTAGTTGACTGTTCATAGACATTACGAAGGATTTCAACAGTTTTCTTGTATAAGCTGATATGATACAAATGTAAAAGGGAACTCCAGTTAAAATTATGAATTAATTGGTCTACTTTTTGTTATCTAAAACAGAACCTCTAATAATGCCTCCATCAGTTCTATGATTGCTAGACATAATCGCAACCGTTACAAAGTAATGATCGGCTAGTTTTTGCTTGCTAACTCCGGAAACATATTGCTGCTTTTGCAAACGAATTATTATGTGGTCAATGCATGACTTTGTTATATTAGCACCTATGTGTTCTTCTCTTGTACATTCATTAATTGTGATAACAAGTCCAAATTCTGCCAGCAAATTGAGGTAATCAGCGGTGATACTTTTTGTCTCTTTCATAATGTCTATGTTAAGATCCCCCGCAATAATGAAGCGCTTCTCATTCATGTATTTATGGAAAAAAGTATACAGCTCATCTAGAAATGCACTGGCATTCATATTCGGTGGCCTATATATTGCGCATAAAGTGCACTCTGTATTTTCTTGCAAAATAGACAGAGTGACCGTCTCTGCATGAATAAAACTAACATCAATTCTATTCGTGATCCACACATTTTGTATGAACACCATAACACCACCTCCTTTACGACTTTCGCGGCACAGTGCATATTGACAATACCCAGCCAAGGTATTTACCCGAGGAAGCAAACTTAGGCTTTCCTGTAGGATGTGTCCTTTGTGTTTATGGCAGGATGTTACCTGTGTGTGCACTCTATGTTACCTGGCTGTGCACTCCCTCGAGTGCACATCGAGGTAACATAGAGTGCACTCAGTGATTATCTGTTAACACATGCTACGGATAGATCATCTACCTGGCATATCCAGGTAAAAGGGACGGGGGGGCTTGGCCTTTTCGGACCTGGACCTTGTTAAGATACCGTTTCTTTTCTACTGTATACGCAAATTACACGCTGACATTCGCTCACTAACAAATTCAGCACCTGCGGTAGCTGCTAAAAATGACTGTCGTTTCAAAACTACGTGTGACTGCTGTATTGACATTAGCAGGGGTATAAGTACGGCAGCGCGGATCCCGTAAATGCTTGCGTGGGTGCGCAACTGAATAATTTTTAATTAAGCGAAGCTTTATAGGCTCACAAGTGTCGGCGGCGGTGGTGGTGGTGGCGGCGGTGGTGGTGGTGGTGGTGGTGGCGGTGGTGGTGTCACGCTGAAAAGTGGGCCGATCCTGGCGATGTGCAGAAAAGGTCCAAGCTTAATGGCACATACCAGGGACCAAAAAGTAAAGGGAGAGAGATACAGAGAGAAAGAGAGAGAAAGGAAGAAAGAAAGAAAGAGAGAAAGAGAAAGGAAGAGAGAATGAGAAAGTGAGAGAGAAAGAAATAAACAGAGAGAGAAAGATACATAGAAAGAGAGAGAAAGAAAGAGAGAGAAAGTCAGCACGAAGGTCGGAGAAAGAAATAGAGAAATAGAAAGAAAGAGAGAGGGAGAGAAATAAAGAAATGGAGAGAGATAGAGAAAAAGAGAGAGAGAAAAGAAAGAAAAAGAGAGAGGGAGAATGGAAGGAAGAGAGAAAGAGAAAGAAAGCTAGAGAAAGAGAGGGGGAGGGAAAGAAAGGTAGAGAGAGAGAGGGGAAGAGAGAGAGAAAAAAAGAAAATCACCACGAAGGTCAGATATACAGACGACAAGCTTCGCTCTCCCCAATTTTCTCGACAGAGGAAGGGCTGTTTCCTTTTTTTTTGTCAGTTGGCTGAATAGTGAAAGTTGTGTACGGAGCATGGCCGTATTTGTTTACGCGTGTATGCAAGCAGTACGCCTGTTTCACTGCGACCGAAGCTCCAGCTGCCGCAGCAATTGCCAGCCATCACCACGTTTTGTCGTCTTTATTACTTACGCTACGAGGAAATATGTTTCCAGCGATTGAAGATGAGGTCACATATTCTCTAAAACGTGACACTTGGCGCCATAAGAAACGTGTATATGGGTGGTGATCACGAATTTGTGCTCGGTGGGTCTCGCACCTGCCTGTAGGCCACCCGCCATTGCAAGCAGACGGAGCAAGGCTACACCGGCCGAGCGCTGATTGGCTCGTGTCAGCCAGCAATAGTTCGCGCATGGTTCATAAAGAAGACAGCACACCCAGGCACTTTGAACTTAAAAATTGTCACAGTTTCGCCCTAAGGGCGAAGCAATGAATGCGATAGCAACACAGCAATGTCATACGAAGTAAGGTGAGCGGCTTTGGTAGCAATATGAATTGTAGTAAACATGAGCTGATTAAGTAAGCAGGTGGCTGCGGCGTAAGTAGACCGACATGAAGAGAGACTCGATGACCACGAAAAGGCGCGTGTGAAACGGTGGTGTTGATGAGAAGCGCTTCCCGTGGGCAACGCGTGCGAAGGGACACACCTGTAGCTCTGCACTGCCGATCCGGGCAGCATTGCATGTGTAGCGTGCGTTGGAAAATGTGGCCCGACTATTACTAACTGAATGAACAAGCGTGGTGTGAGCGCGCACAAACAAACGTGAGTAGATCACACTGAATGACTGCAGACAACGACTGTCAAAACGCTGGCAGCAAGCGCATATATACGCCGCAGCGGCGAAGGTACGTGCGGTCTATCGCTTCAACGGAAACTGAGCGGCGAATGCACGGCGCATAAAGGTCAGAGCCGTGGGGAGATAAGAGACCGTGCGGGCGAGACGAGCGCGGTTGTTGGCAGAGAAGAAGTGCGCCCCCCCCCCCCCCCCCCCTCCCCGCTCCCTCCGGCGCTGGCTTCCGGCTTCCTTGCTTGCGCGTGGGAGATTGCGTGCGTTCGCTCTCCGTGATAGCGCGCGTCCCCGCACGCTTCCGCTCGGGCATACGGCGCGCGGCGAAGATTT
>NC_051156.1:148954878-149192378 GCF_013339745.2 Dermacentor silvarum
TTTTCGTGCGCTGCGTACTTCCGCGTGCCACTAATAGATGGTGAGAGCCGGGGTGGGCACAAGATCCGCGTTGCAGCGCAAGTCGCTGGCAGCGACGGCACCATTTTGACTAAAAGGTGCGGTCCCGTGTAAGGGCCGCACACGGGACCGCACCTCATCAAAATAAAAAAAAAAGTGCGGCCCTTACACGAGTCTATTCGGTATTGCTGGTGTATGCACGTATATAAGCAAGTATAGTATACGTATACGTGCGCGCTCCTGACGGGCGCTCGGTATCGCGCTGAAAATAGGTCGGAATTATTTGTGCCAATGTGCTTTAAATTAGGGCAGTTGGTGCGTTTTGAAGCGCAATTTATTATGAGCTCGCCATTAGCTACAAATGTCACTGCCGTTGGCGGCCTAACTTTGATAATTAAAATTTAGCTAACGAATGTTATTTAATTGCAGTACTAAATTATCCGACGGGGAGTTTTTGTCCGCCCTTATTGCGGATCGTGTCCTGTAAGAAGTATTATTATTCCCATCATTCTTGCCAACTAAGTTACTTTCTTTAAATGCACTTAGAACTTAACGAAGAAACGTTTTCGGGCCTCCAGAAGTGCAGAATCTATAGACTATCGTTTTGTTTGTAATTACTGTGGAAAACGTAGTCACCTATAGGGAGATACTGATAGAGGCGGTAATCAGTAAAAAGGAACTTAGAAATGTAAGAAATTAGTGATGTCTAGTTTAGGGAATTGGCAAATATACCGGTTTTGTAGTCTCGCTTGAAATGAACATTTAGCGCTCCAGGGCTATGTGCCCAGTCCACTCGAAGTCCATTCCGTAATCTCGGGCTCTCCTTCCATTTTCATTCCATCTGCAAAACTTGAGCCATCATTCCATTCCCATTCCATTCCGCGGGCTCAAAACGTGGAATGATTCCAAGTCCGGAGTTTCCAATCCGCAACTCTGGTGAAAGTATACGCACGTGCCACACTTCAGTGAACCTCTATGATGCCAATTTGGGTCGCTGGACATGTGTAACTGGACGTTTGTGTCGCTCTTCAATGAACCTCTACGACTTCAACTTTGGTCGATAGGTAAGTGCTCTTCAGTGACACAAAAAACATTTCTCCAGAGCTGGACGGAGTCGAACCCACGTCTTATATATATATATAGTCAGACAATTTCGTCTTAATATGCATGTATATTGCTACACGGGTCACGTGGGCACTTCGCTGCGGCGGCGCTAGATGGCGCGGCGTGTCCGGAGAGGAGCTCGGATGTAGTACGCGCCTCATGCATGACGTGTTTCGGCGATGGCAATGTACGGTGCGTAGATATGTTGCTTCATTGCTAACCACATTAACTTCGACATGCACCGTGAGACGGGTGTTCTACCGGACTCTTGCTGGCGTCGTTCGTCGTCGTTGTTATTGTTGTTCTTGTTGTGGTTGTTATAGGCTGGGTACTCGTTTAATTTATTTCGTGAATCCTGCGGTTCGGGTCCCGGAATCGGGTAAGTGTTGCTGTTTGTCGGTGGCGGAGGTGGCGAATATTAGCGACTGTGATAATTGTTACCAGAGTTAATGTATGCACGAAAAGAAGGATACGCCTCCTACTGCAGGAACGGGTTTCACGACCATCGTCGTGGTAGTGACGAAGCTCGTAATTGTCAAAGTCATTCGGAATATCCGCCGTTTATGTTGGGACTTAAACGTTGCACAAAGCAAACTTTTTTTTTTTTTTTGAGTCCGTGCATGGTCGTACCGGCATTCAAAATTGAAACGCGAACAAATTGGGAACTATATATTCCGTTGCGGAGTGTTGTTTCCAAGTTCGCCTGCATTTTTGACAGCGTCTTTATTCTCTCTCGAAAACGTACACTTGGGACTAAACGCCATGCTTAAAACCGATTATACGGGGCGGTCGCATGTCACACTTTTACGTAATTACACGTATAAAAGACGTTCGTTGCTGTTCGCGTTTCAATTTTTTTAGCACTGTGCCGTAACGTGCTTGCCAGTGAAATGTATATTCTTCGTTGTGCAAGCTATAGCGGTCGACTTGTCAGTTCGTAATTTGCGGACGCGCCGTGTGCATTATACGCGCTGTGGGCCACATGCTTCCGCCGCGCGAGACACCTACTTAACACGTTTGCGGGCTGCTAATTATGAACGCAAAGCAAAATTTACCTCGCGGAAGACGCAGTCGTCCTATAGGAGGCGGTGTCATCGGCCTTCTCTCCCTTTTTTCTACGCCGTTCCCAGCCAATGGGAAGACGGTAACGGTAACGGGCGTACGAGCTATGCAGAATAGCCCGTGCAGCGATGCATAAGCAGAGCAGTACAATGCAGCGTTGAAACCTGCAGCCCAGCGCTTTCATTGTCAGCGTACGTATCTCGACGTCGCTTCAACGCTGGCCCGTGATAAATCGCAGCGGCTTCCGAACGGCGTTGCTTCCGGAAGACACATTGTGGGAAGCTTCCTGCACCGAACTCCTCGAGCAAGTGTGTTCGCGGCTATGCAGCGCATGCGAAGCCGTTTCACAGGATCCGCGATAGAAATCTGCGCGAGCCGTTGTGATGCGCCCACACCCTCTCGCACGTGCGCGCGGGCTTATTTGCATGCGCGCATTCTGTCTCGCGCGGTCCTGTACACGTATAGTACACATCGATACGGTTGCGCATGCAGCCACGGCTTATACGTCGCTATGCAGGAGCGCGTTAACAACCCTTCCTGCCCCCCTATGCATAACCAGTGCTCGTCGACAAAAGCGCCCGGGGACGCTGAATGCTGAAGCAACAAAAGGATCCACGACAGGTTGGCTGGCAGCTGCGTGGACTTCCTAACTATGTGGATAGATATATGGTGTGCGCACACAGACCCACGCGTCGAGGCGGGTGGGGGAGGGGGGGAGGGGAGGCTGCATGCGGCTTGCAACCACCGACGGCGTTGTTTATATATATAGCGTTCAGATTATACTGAGAGCAATGCCTGCGTCCGTACAGTGTGAGACGCTGTAATTATAGACGAGGAACGGGAGGGGGGGTCAACTCCGGTGTTCTTCCAGCGTGCCCCTCCCCCTTTATATCCTCGCGCCTGCTATCGCGTCTCATCCGCTCGACCAAAGCGCGCTTTTGAGTGCGGTGGGACGTTGTCCCGTTTATATACGTGGCAAAGCTTCAGCGTATAGGCATCGTATAACGAGCGCGCGCTCGTCTGGCATGCCAATGAGAGAGTATGCAAATCTCGGCGCTCGCGCGTCCATGCGCGCGCGCGCGGGAGGGACGTATTTTTCAACGCGATGCCGAGCGCTGCACGTGCTACAGGCGCGATCTGGTATGTGAAACGTTATACTGCACGCGAGTGGGTCGTTGCTAGTGCTTCCGAAGAGCTCGCGCGCAGCGCTTCTTCTTCTTCTTTTTTTTATTGCATCCGTTGCGTGATTATGTAAATCATTTGTCCTGGCGCGTCTTTCTGCCTGGCTTCACGTGGTC
This sequence comes from Dermacentor silvarum, assembly GCF_013339745.2. Lineage (NCBI taxonomy): Eukaryota > Metazoa > Arthropoda > Arachnida > Ixodida > Ixodidae > Dermacentor > Dermacentor silvarum. The sequence continues at coordinate 148,958,361 of NC_051156.1, forward strand.
ACGCCTATACGTAAGCTGAGGGGACTTGTCCGCAGAGCCGGGTAGTAGTGGGGGCGTGGTTATTTGTTTACCGGGGTAAACAAAAGGGTTGTCTGAATAGAAAAGTGCGCTCCAGGTGAAAGCCTCATTGTTTCTGTCTCGCTGCTGGGAACGATGCCACCGGAATCTTGGCCAATCGACCTTCGGGGTAAGTTCACCTGTCTTTAAACTCATCATCATAATCATCATGTCTTCATGTGTATAGCGGAGAGAACGGACAATCTCTCGACCTCTTGTGGGCTCTTCAGGCGAAGAAAACTTGCTGGAGATCCTTTCTTTGTTTCTTAAATGAAATGTTTTTTCAAGGTATCTTCGCAGCGCAGATTAGAGTTATGTGTGAAAAAGGCGTCCTAAATGTAGTGATGTGCAGTATGATCTTAGTAAAATTTGTTCTTAATGCACACGCACACGGAAATACTATACGCTACCGAATTCCAAGTAAAACAGAGAGATCCAACGAATAGGGCGGCTTTTGAATTGATAAACAGTGGGCGAACGAGAGGAGCCTTAGCCCAGAAAGGCAACGCTTTGACAAGGGAGCCTATCTCCGCTGATCTACGCAGCAGTACGCGCGAGGAAGCTTCTCCAGAAGTGCTATGAATGCTCGGGTCACACAATACGTCCTCGCACTTGGGTAAGCTGAAGAGAGAGAAACAAAGTGAAGAAAATTAAGAAGGTATCTAGGAGGAGGAGGAAAACAAGAGCTGAAAGGCAGAGAGGTTAACCAGATTAAGTGTCCGGTTAGCTACTCTGCACAGTGGGATGGGACAAGGGCAGAAAAGATTAGAAAACAAGGGAAGATAAAAACCAAAAGGGAGCGTGGGGGGCGGGGGGGGGGGGGGGGCGCATGTGTGTAAGTTAATGCACTCAAGATTGAGCAGACATGATAAGGACCAAGCGTAAGAATGATGATGTAAGGTCATTTCATGTGCAGTGATGGGGTATCTATGCTTCGCCATGGAGAAATTTATTTGCGAATCAAGTCGATTTCATTGTTACGGCTATTGTCCTTGCGTTCCTGTTTTCTTTTCGAATACATTTTTTTTCTATGTTTGCTCGTTTATTCAGGCTAATTGTTCAATCGCAATATATCTCCACCCTCATTTCTTTCGTTTGTTTATCACTAATGATGTTGTTCCTAAGTTTATCTATCTGATATATTTATATATCAAAGAAACCCGAACCTTGGCCATTCGACCTTCGGGGTAAGTTCACCTGTCTGTCATCATGCCTTCTTGACCTTGTCGTTCCGGTGAGATACATGGGTAGGCGCAAATTCACGTCGTTGAAGGGAAAGCATGCCCAAAGGCCACGTATTTAGACCCGCTGCATCCGTACCTCGACTGTCGCGTCCATTCTTCATAGCCCCCAGTGTTGTTGTCCTGCCAGAAAGTTTCTTCTGCGTACCGCATCGTCGGCCTTGGAATCTCTCGGGAGGGACATTGCAGCGGGTCTGTCGGTCTCTCCACCATCACGAAAGGTGTTAATTGCCACATCACGTCATCACGTGTCACGTCATCAAACTGTCACGTCATCATCACATTTCCATTGTAGCGACGTGCGCTTATGATCAACTATTCACGGCTACATGATATACTGTACATAATGACTACACTTCAGGGACGCGCTACAGAGAAAGACACAATAGCACCCAGTCGTTTATGTAATAATGTCTCACCAAAAAGCCCAGCAAGAAATGTCGTTCTAGTGAAATACATGCGTAGGAGTTAACACTATAACGTTGGCACCGGACACCTACACCGGCGCTCTTCTGTAAGGTCATGAACACATGTTGGAGCAAAATCGGCGTGTGTACCTCGCACCTTATTCCTGACGAACGATGCGGCCTTCCGTTTTGCCCTTGTAGTGCATAGGTCACCGCGGAGTGTTGCCTCTTCTCTCTTTATTTAATTCCGCATCTTTAAGGATACAGCACGATTCTTTTACACGTAATTGTTTTCAGTGAGCGCGTCGCGGCACCAAAGAGACACAGCGGCAACTCTGTTCTGCTGTCGTCTTCTGTATTAGTAACTGTCTCTGAGACCTTACATCGTTTCTGTGTCCGTGCCTAGAATTGGAGTGAATGCGCTCCCTAGTGAGGTACCATGCGAACTCTCTATCACGGTGTTATAATATATGGGAACGTGCCGTTGCTCGGGCCGTGAAATCAGTCACCAACACTCCATTTTTCTCCCCTCCGAATGTGGCCGGGTTTATACTTGTTCGTAGAAAAAATCTCCATGCAAATAACAAATCGAGTAAAGAGTTATAGAGTTCTCCCTGGAAATAAAAGTAACGGTTGATCGCGTCCCAGAGGAGACAAAAGTTTTGATCAACGCGCAACGCAGCCTCACGTACGCGGAAGGAGTCTGAAAGGGCGGGAAGCCGGACGCCCAGAACGTGTCCCATCGTTGATCGTCACCCAGGGCGGCGAAAAACATCGCGCGCCGCTGTTACTCGAGCGTTGTTCCGCGAGGATCCATCATTTCCGCTCGGCTTCTTCTCTGGATGGGCCAACATAGAGAAGGGCGAAGGGGACGTTTTGGACGTGGGGTGGTAGTGGGCGCCACCACTCTCGACATTCGTCCATCCATCCGCACGACCCATCCTAACACTGCTGTAAGGACCCAGACAACACGCGAAAGCCCGTCTTCTTTTGTTTTGTTTAGTTTCGTTTTGTTGTCTCCCTGGTGAAAGACCGTAGCGTGTGACACGACAAGGAGGGGAAGAGAAGGAATGCTGGAGGGAAGGGGGCAGATTCCGCTCGGCAATGCGCTAGCCCATTAGTGTTATTAGATGGGCGGACAGAGGCCGTAAAAATGCATCGAATCTGACGTGTTTCTGCTGGTGCCCCTTCCGCTACTTTGCTTATATACGGACCACATTTACCAACCCCTCCCATCCAACTCCATCCCCCTTTTTCTTTTTCTTTTTTTACTGAGTCGCGCCTTTCACCCCCCCTTTCCTTCCAACTTGTGTATAGTCTTCTAACTGGCATCGCTGCGAGCTCGACTGCAATGGCGGCAGCGTCAGTTTTCGCACACGCGTGCGTTTTCGTTTTATTGCTCGCTTTCTCGTCTGCTTCAAGGAAATAGCAGACGATTCAGTTCGTTTACTCTCGTCTGCTCATTATTGGTGTCTGCTCTTTTGCACGCTGCAGGCAAGAACGCTTTTCCTGCCTGTTGCAGGTTGCGCAGAACAAGGGTTGGAGGGAAAGTGAATCGCCGTTCGGCTGCTCGGGAACGCAAGGAATTTCTCGCGCGATGACGTATGCTGTCTTCGGCGCCGTTGTTTCGCAACATCCGCGTTTTTTTTTTTTTTTTCGGAGAGCGAGGCCCATCCGTCGCTGTGCAAGAACGGGACAGCAGCGGTGAGAATGGGGCGTGCGCTTAATCAACGATGAACAAAAAAGGTAAGAAAGAGAGAGAAAGAGGCACAAGGGAGCAAACGCCTTTGAGTAACGTATACTAAAGATCTCATGTGTGTGAGAGAGAGAGAGAGAGAGAGGACATCTTGTTGTTTTGAGTCCCTGCCCAAGATCCTCGACGGAGGAAACGCAGGACGCATGAAGAGGAGAAAAAGTTTTGGAACGGTATACGCCCATATACTAGCTAGTACAGGGCCAGCAATTACTAGTTTTCTTTCCTTCTTTGGGCTGTGTATATATAGTTGTGTCTAGTTGTGTGTAGTCAGCTTGAAGCATGGCTGTCTGTCAAAACTCTCTAGAACACGTCTGCTTTCCTTCAAGAGCCCTTATTAGCGTCAGTACACAAGAGCGTGGGTGTATAGCTGAAGGTGCCGAGTTCCTTTTGGGCGGGAGCGGAAACAAGGGGAATGCAGCTGTGAGAACGAAACTGCCATGGCGCAGACACAACGCCGGCACGATACAAAAAGAGTGTATACAAGGGAGCGTAATAAACAAGAGACGCACCGTTTGACAAGGCTCGCCTGCCACGCGTGTACAAAACACCGCGTGTTTTGGCGTTGGCGCAATGCCAAACGCATATTTCCCTTGTTCGAGGCGCGCAGACTACACGCGTGTATATTATTCGCAGTGTACGTTTTGGTCAGTGGAACGTTGTCGTACGTAGAGCTTTGCATTCACTGTTGCTTCTGCTGAATTCAAGTTGACTTCTCAGATCCTTTCACAACGGAGTTGCGCACTTCAGTTAAGCTCCAGTTAACGTGCAGAGTGGTGCAAAACACTTCTTTGTAGAGTACACCAGCTGTCAGCTTCAGAGACATCCTTCAGAGACATTGCTTATCGCCATTGCACATACTATAAAGATGCGGATGTATTTGCTTCGAAAAAAGAATGGATGCGTAATATTTACTGTCAATAGTGTCTAAAAAGAAAACAAAAGAAAGGAGTTCAATGGCAACATAAAATGAACACCTAGGGATCCAATACAACCTTGGGATGGCTTCCATGAGGGGAGCCGAAAAAAAAAGATGGAAAGGCTGAATGCACCAATAGGTCACTATAGAGGGCCAATGAAATTTCCAAGGGCTCTTGTGAATACATTGTATCGCTGCCCACCACATTCCATCTGCACAGAAAATTGAGTTCACGCCGTCGCAAAAGCACTATAGACAATGTGCACGCTGGGTGCGTCCTTATAGCAAAACACGTAATTATAGTGTTCAAACCAACCGTACCACCAAACGTGCCACCAACTTTAGAAGGAAGAAACGTTGGATGGGACGTCTTCTATGTAGCCCTATATTGGGAAAAAATTATTACCGAAGCCTTCGTGCCAAAACTGAGCTGTTATTGAGTCCACCCTGTATGCTGTACATCTTCTTGATTCCAATAGCCTGACCATGTTTACGCGTTTTTCGCCAGAGCCCCGTGGCAACTCATCTTGTCGACCCACAGATCGCAGTTGTCATGTGGAGAAGCATGAGGCTTGAGACGACTAGACCACCAATTAAGCACTACACACTCTCATAGATGTTTACAAGTCGAAAGAGAAGTGAAAGGCCTGAACGCTTTTAACTGCGGCAGTATGTGAAGTTTGGCTGCTTAAGGTATCGCAATGCCAAAATCGCAGCTAAAGCAAACAAAAACTCGAAATAAGAAAACAATCGAGATAGAGAACTTTTTTTTTAATCGGCAGAATCTTGTACAATTGTTTAAAACAACATGGATAGAAAAAAAATTGAAATCAGCAAAACCTTGTACAGCTGTTTAAAACTACGAGGACAGAAAAAAAAAAAAGAAATCGTCAAAGCTTTGTACAACTCTTTAAAAACGTGGATAGAAAAAAAATAGAAATCGCCTAAACATTATACAGTTGTTTAGAGTAAATTATAGTCGCACCACGTACTAATAACTTGACATAAAGTTGGAAATGTAGGCTATAATATGCAGAGTCAGTACGTGACGTCTTACAAGCATGCATAGGTATTGTCTCGACTGAGGCTGAAATTGTTCAATCAACAGCAAAGTCCATAAAAAGTCAACGCGGAAAAGTTATCGCAACATCAAATTCAGATGCACGTGAACAGAGCAATACAGTTGGTGTGATTTGATAGCCTAGAAGGTAGCGTCATGACCACTCGTCACAGCCGTATTGCGCGACCACAGAAGGTGCGCGCTGTAACTTTCATGAGCGGGCTGGCAAAGATAGTAGCAACACGTCGCGTTGCTACAGATAGTAGCAACGCAGTGAACGACGGTGGGGGTCCTACTCTTTGTATGTTGCGAAACGAAACAGGAACGATAGCCATAATTTTACTATATCTCTCTTTCACACAAGAGGATCACCAAACTCCCGCAACGACAACAAATACAAATGCACAAAGGACAGGAAGCGAGAGATATACGTAGAATAGCACGTGGAAAACAGAGAGACCGAGGAGAAAAAAAAATAAGAAAGGCTCGCCCAGCCCCTAATGTTCCTTTCACGCCGGTATATTCTCAATAAATGCTTGGGAGGCCTCTGGATATCATCGCTGGCAGGTCCGCGAACAGTTTCTCACGTCCCGAGCACCGGTGCCTTGCGAACGCAGCAGGCTGAACTGCCGCACTGTCACGTGACAGGGGGTCACGCACGGCCCTTTCGCAGGGGCGTCCCCTGTCGCCAACGGGAGGCACTACATCATGATTTTTTTCCCGCCGAGACGTCTCCCCGAGCGGAACGCTTGGCCTTTATGTGTTTCGAAGCTTGGCGTGGAAGTGCCCACGTTGTAAGCATCAAAAAAGACAACGTCTGCAGCGCTCTGCGGGAGTATAAGGTGTACAACAAAAGAAAGATTTAAAGAAATGGCTGGCTTCAAACTTGCCGGTAAAGAATGGCTTCCTCGCGTGATTGTCGCCAGTATCGGGTGTCCCCACTCGATGCACGCACAATCACTTAACGGGAGCGCCTCCTCTACGGAACAAGTTGTCGTTGGACATATAATTATACGCATCCGCGCTCGCAGCGTGTGAAGGCGACGGAGAAGACTGCCAAGACGGCGTCTTGGCAGGAACGAGAAATACGTGTGCAGTTGGTTCTTTTATCTACAGCTAAATCGAGCTGTGCAGCTTCAGTGAGTGTCATTCGGCGGTGCGGGTCGAAAACTGCTCCTGTCTATTATAGACAGAAGTGCAAGTGGCTTTGGAGATCGTGGCAGGCTCCATGGCCTCAGGCGTGACGCGCCGTGAACGAAGAGAAAATAGCTCGCAGTCGATCGGCTTATATAGCGGGCTATAGATCATAGCGACTGTCGCGAGACAGAAATGTTGATTCGAGTATTTACGAGTACATACGAGTATTTTACGAAAATCTAGCATTGAGACGAAAACATCCACATGACGTATGCGCGGACGTTTTTTTTTTTTTTTCATATCTTGACGCCAGTGCACGATGTACTATGTTCTCCCGAGGATGTTATTGTCATTTGTGCCGCAGGCCGATCCTAAAAGCAGCGCAATGTCCCAGCATTCGCACGCATCATAGAATTGCACAGTCGAGTGAACGAGTGTTTCCATGTAGTAACATATTTCGGCAGGTCTACCGCAAGGCGCTGTTGGTTCACTTGAACAATCAGCAGGTAGGTGACTTCAGTGCTTGATTTCTATTCTTTTTTTTTAATTCCGGAGTTATGCTGACCAAATGCGCGTACCTTGTCGGCTCCAAACGCGGGGGTGCAGCAGGGAAGTGACCGTAGACTTGGCCAATGGCTACACCTGAGCCTGATGTCAGGTTTAGAGAGCGATGTAACAAGATTAAACATATTGCTTATGTTACACAAAAAACTGCTTTTGGTATAAAAGCTGTCTTTAAATCTCGTTAATTTTTCTGTTCACGCCTTATTGTTTTTATACTTTGCCTTCATACATAGTCACATCACATATGGCATTACTTCGTGGGGAAATACATACAACTGTCACCTTTCGTCCATACAGTACATTCATAAACCAGGCCATTCGCATTATTACCAATAGTTCTTTTTACTCTAATGCTCCTCCGCTCCTTCAAGCTAACTTCATTCTTCCTGTATCTGGCTAGTTGAAATTTCATTTACGTATCATTCTATCTAAATTACTTAACAAACAGCTCGCGTTTCAATTAATCAACTCTAGATCGCTCACAAATACCAATAGTACAAGGTTTGCCCATTATCACAACTTTCTGTTACCTAAATTTAACACGAACTATGGCAAAATGACATCCTACTTCTCGGCGATTAAATTTTGGAATGACTTACCCTATGCGCTTAAATCGTCATCGCCTTTGCATGCCTTCAAATATGAACTTAAAAATTTCATTTTGTATAACTAGTTGTCCTGCTTAATTTACTTTGTATATGAAGTGTGTACTTCATTTGTTAAATAGGTTTGTACAATTTGGATTGATAATGTGCGTAATTTTTTTATTTACATGCATGACTCCTTGTATAGAATCGAATGTATTCCTTTCCACTACTACGTTCACTATTTATTTACTCGTATAGATTGCATAATTTTTATACTGCTCTATCAATTAATCATTTTGTACCAATCTTCTCGTTAACCGAGGGTCCCGCTACAGTCGTTTGACTTTGGGACCCTCGCCCTCGGTTGTATAGTACTAAACACCAACCATGTATCTTGACTAAATAATAAACTGAAACTGAAAGAACAAGAGGATTGAAGTCACTCTCGCAGGTTGTCTGACCACTTCTTTATATCTAAGACCAGCGGAGCTACAGGAAAGCAAAAGCTTGCCCTTAAATCTGCCTGGTCCCAATATACATGAACTTACAACTATGGCCCGCTCAGCACGGTAGTCGTAGCATACCCGCATGCTCGATTATTTTTTCTTTTTTTTTTTCGTCGGTAAAATCGGTCAGAAGGGGGAGTCGCTTGCGAAAAATCCCATCCAATGAAAACATGTTCAATTCAATTTATTCGTTCTTTTTACACCACAGAAAAAATACACAAAATCTGTCTATAGACCCATAACCAGAGGCTAGTATAGGGGCTGAAGTACATAAAAGTTGTGTTTGTGCAAGTAATAAAAAGTGTTTTACAAGGTATACATTGGTGCTATAAAGAAACGTAATTAACAATATTAGATGTATCATATATTTAACATGTGATTTAGTATCATACGAAAGGAAAAAGAAAACACCTGCAGTGTAAGCAAAATTGACTACACAAGAAACATGCATAGGGGTTATTTTAACGCGCTAATGTTGCCGAAAGACACGGATACACCTTCGGCGTTATATTGCGAGTATACATATTTTATTCGAAAAGTTAATCTGTTGAAATGTTGTGTGCAATGTATCTCATAATGACAAACGGAAAATGAGCAAAGTTAGGCTCCGAGAAACTATGTTAGCCGTTCTCCATTTGCATTCTTTGCTAGGGGTAAGTTAAAATTTCTCAATATAACACTTCTGGTGATGGAATCTGAGGAGCGAAATATCGACACATGAAATTGATGGTTATAATGTATAATAGAGGCTACGACTGAAACTGCTTTCATTGTCGTAAGGAGTAAAACGTCAGTATCTTTAAGTTATTAAAGAAAGGCTTATACAGTGACGGTCATGCCTAGATCTTGTAATTATTCCGAGTGCATGCGTTTTTGCAAATCATAGTATTATCATTTTTACCTTTTGCAACCATGCTAGCCATGATCCTTACTTTAGTATCGTTGTGTATATATACAGGAAAAAAAGCCATTGCTCGATCATGCATGTGTCCCGTGTCCAGATGGCGCTGTTGTCGCGCCACGCATGACGCATTGGGAGCTAAATTTAGCCCTTTGCTCGGCGTTCAGCGAGGCATAGCTCGACAATAGAGTTTTAGATTAGCTGGAGGCAAGCGTTCTGGCGCTGGGGCCACGGTACTGCGCACGCGCATGGGAGTCTGCGCATGCGCAGTACCGTGGCCCCAGCGCCAGGGGGCCCCAACTCTTGCGTCCTCCTAATCTAAAACTCCCTAGAATACGTCTGTCGATCCGAGCGGGCGCGATCGCGTTTGTGAGAGCTCACTCTGGACATCGTAGGTGTAGCACACGAAACTCAAATATGTGCTTATCAGGAGATATAAGTCCTACAAGTGCGTAATTGTTTTGCAGGAATGTCACGATTGCTCGGTTATGCCATGTGCGGGAGCCTCAACCAACTATACGAGTGCAGCGGGTTCGAGCGGCGCAAGGCTTTGTCGGGCGGCACTAGTACTCGTATATAGGAAGGTCATTTCTTTACACTATGGTACCCGACCACCTTCTGCAAAACAAGCAGGCCCTCTACGAATAGGGAGTGAGCGCGATTGTAAATTAATACCGTAAGACCTTCACTAGATGCAGCATTAGTTTGACATTTCAATATCCTAAAAAAAACATCTAAGGCTCTTCCCCTACCGGGAACACGGGGGGCACTTCGAAGCTTGTCGTACCCTCAAAATTGCGTGTCGCTTTCCCTGGCCTCGTGGTTCACTACCCTTCGTTGACGCTGGGCTTCGGTAAGACGGGCTTTTAACGTGGGATCCGCTGCCTGCCGCTGTAACCGAGACTGGGCTTGGGCTGCCTCGAACGCTGAATCGCCACGGCGACCGCGAGCCTGCTCCCGGCGACGTTTACGGCGTTTCTCGTCGAAAGCGGCCTGTTCCGCCGCCGACCCAACAACGCGTCGCCTGCCTATTTGTTTGCCGAGCGTGTACTGAAAAGGAAAGCTGACGAAACGCGCGCGAGACCCTTTCCTTCCCTTGCCCTTCTCCCAGCGCGCGCCCGCTCCTGATTGGGTGCTCCTGTCACGTGTCACGGCCGCGCGCCTCACGTGTTTCACCAGCGCGAGACAGGTTTTTTGCGGTCAACCTACAACGGCACCGACACATGTGAGGCAATACAAGCTTTGCTTAAAAAAAAACCGCACAGCGTTTCTTATGTTATTCCTATGACGAAGGCGAAAGCCCAAGTGCCGAAGCATTAAAGACGGACACATCCCCCTTAATTCCCTTAGTGTACTTCGCTTAGTCATCTAAGCAACTCACCCCAAAGGTCATGGGTTCGAGTGTCTTAACAGACTCCATTTTAATTAACCGTGCCTTCATTAACACCAAAGGTCGTGGGATCGACTCCCCCCAACGGTCGTGGGCTCGAGTGCTTTAATTATTTATATATTAATCACCTGTGCCTTAAAGAACGTCGCTTTAATTACCTATAAATGGGTGGGTTCGACTCCCACCATAGGTATAGGGTTCAACGCCGACCGAAGGTCGTGGGTTCGAGTGCCTTAATTCCATCTTAACTGTGCCTGAATTCACTTCGCCTTCATTAACACCAAAGGTCAACCATTCGATTCCCACAAATGGTCGTGGTTCGACTCGCACCAAAGATCGAGGGTTCGTAGCCTTGTTGTACCTTTCGTGTCGCCGACGCATTTTCGCTCAATCGGCTCACTAATGAGGCATATAAGGCTTTCGCCTAAAAAATAAAATGCCAACTTCTGAAGTTCGACCTCAATTTCATGAACCGAATACTTCAATTCGTAACGGAAGCGCATTAGATTTGTATTCCCGATTGCCTAGGCCCATGGACACGAGTCCCTGGCGCGTAATCTATATAGCGGCTCATGCCGCTGCCCGAGATCACATCCTCTGGACTATCCCACCGGGTTCACGAGTCCCGGTAGACCCACACGATGATGTCCAGAAAAGATACATCGACATTCTGATCTACTACAGACTGGCGAAATGCGAAAACACCCGTGTACTTAGATTTAGGTGCACGTTAAAGAACCCCAGGTGGTCGAAATTTCCGGAGTCCCCCCACTACGGCGTGCCTCATAATCAGAAGTGGTTTTGGCACGTAAAACCCCATAACTTAATTTGATCCACTACAGACTGGGTATGGATGACATACCCACGCCCGCATCTCAAGCTGACCAGAGAAGAGTCGGTGATGTACCGGAAACTACAGACCGGCACATTCCCGCACGGCACCGTGCTGCACGCCACGTATCCTACGAGCTACACTTACAAGTGCGCCTTCTACTCTGCGCCCAATACACTCTACCAGATGATATGGGAGTGTGGGCACAACCCAGCGACACCACCCATCACCGGACCAGCCGTCGAGTAGTGGGAGGCCCAGCCGACAAGCCCTGAAGACCAGCATCGTCTGGTGAGCAGGGCCAAGCTGGATCGGCTGAGACCCACGGAATCCTGGTACTATAGGGACGCCGCCCACCTCGGAGGATTCCACCTTCACCTCATTTCTACAAATAAAAGTTTATTCCTCCTCCCAATTTCAAGTATTGGACTCAGGCGCCCCAAGTTATTACGAATGCCAGTCGCCACTCGAAACCTCTCTCTCCCCTCGTCACTTCTTCTTCCCACAAGCTCATTCAGATATACGCGATTCTCAGAACCGGCGAGGAAACGGTAATGGAGCAGTTTAGAGGGAGCGCGGAATGCTCCGAGCCAGCGAGCGAGCCTGCCTTGCTTTCCGGAGTCCGCTGTCGCTCAGCGGGAGTCCGGCGAAGCGCGGCGTCGTTTAGGGGAGGGGAGGGGGGTTGCCGCCGCGACAGGCGCCATTGCTGTTGCTGCTACCGCTGTGTTCTCGGGGGGCGGCCATTGTTTCCTTATTCATGAGCTGTGCTCGCGCTCGGCGGGAGCTTTTCTCCGCGTGTCGCCCTCGGCGCCGGTCCTCCCCGCCCAGTGCAGGCAGCTTGCACGCCGTTCCTCGCGAGAAACGCCGATAGATCCATGCGTCTTTTAGGCGGCGGTGCCGAGTCCCACTATATACCTATGCGCGTGTTTTGCTCCGCGGCCTCTGTTCCGCAATTTGACGATTCTTTCTAGATTTGATTACATATAACTCACGGTTGTGCCGTCTGCACGGAGGGGCGGATATGGCTGTGCGGAGACGTGATAAGTTGAGACGGAGGTATAACCAGACTTTGGACGCGTTTGACTGTGTGTGTTGTGTAAGTGCGGTTGGTTCTGTGTGGGGTCGTCGCATATGTCATGGCATCCATCTAGAGTATACTATGCTGCACGCAGTCGGCCAGGTAAACCTCGACTACAGATTTAGACAAGTATGCGGGACCAAGTGTGTGCTAGAAACGAGCAGAAATTTATTGTAAGTGTCTACAGGTGCTGTCCATTTCAGATTTCCTTTTGCGGGCCTGAGCGCAGGAAAACACGTTCGGCTCAATGAGCTCGCATAGTTCACCCCCCTTCAGACGTCGTTGTTAATATTCCGCGCCGTTTCTATAGATTTTCTGTTGCGTTCGTAGGCTCTTCTTCGAAATGCGATTTAATGCCACGCATGAGTTTTGCAGGGACAAGGAAGAGGGCTATGGTGGAGAGAACTTGGAGAGTCCGTCATGCAAAGATTATGTTTATTAACAGTCGATTGCCGTAATTCATGTCATCAATATAACGTCATACAGTAGGTTTAAAAAGCACGAATGCGAAGGCGATACGCATTTTCTCCTATAAATGCCGTGTGCATTTCCGTCAGCGCATGCGCAGTCCTTCGTTCGTTCTCTCTCTGACGTCATGTTGCTGTCGGCTACGCAAGCCGCATACGGACTTCAAAGAGCCATCTTAAGGTTGCACCACCCTGCCACTGAGCGTATACCTACACCACCGTCCCCACCGATCATCGGCCCAGAAGGTAGCGAAAGCACTTTTGTGCTTTTTGAAAACGACTGGCCTATGCGAGCGCCTTTGACTGTGTGGTTCTGTCCGCGCACACATGCACATATTCACCGCTAAGCTTCCTCTCTCTATCTTCTTTCTATTCTTCTGTTCCCCTTCCCCAGTGCAGAGTAGCGAGCCAGATGCTTTTCATGGTTAACATTCCTGCTTCCTCTTTCTTTTTGACACGAAAGTGTTTTATGCCAGCGTCCACCATCAACTTCCTGTAACGGATGTGACGTCGGCGCGAACACGTGAAATATGCTCTCTCTTGCCAGGGATGGCACCACCATCTACGAGCGGTGAAGCGAAGTACTGCATCATGACGCTAACGAACGCCGACAGTGAGCGCTTCGGTAGTCTCAGCGCAGCGAAGACGTCAACGCGCTGTAGCCTGGTGCAGGCCTTCTGCTGAGGTGACGACACTGGCTGTTGCCGCACATGGTTCGTCTTTCGCGTCCGATTAGCCTGTGACGCCTCGTCGCCTACGGAGTGCAGCTTCAACATGCATCAGCAGTGCTTACACGCCACCTACTGCTTCGCTTGCGATGGCATCGACTAAGAAAACTGCTGCGCTAAGCGGCGCAGAAAGGCAATGACGTCGACGGGCGAATCTCGCTTTTGTCCGGCGAGAGACACACCTGCGCGAAGCAGAACGCCTTCGCGCGTTCGCAGCACCACTCGCATTCCTGAAGCTGGGCACGTCGCAACTCAACTGGCTGCCCAAGACACTACGGAGCCCAATCAAGATGCTCGTAGCTTTCTCCGAAGCGACTCGGCAGCAGGACACCGTTCGCCAACAGGACGCCGCGTGCCAAGCAAACCTGCAACACGGTCACCGACCCGCAAATGGTGCACCTTTCGCTGCATCGGACCGTGAGTTCACGAAGCAAGCATGCAACAGCTTCTGTGAAGACACCTTTCACTTTCGTGTTCTATACCGAATCCTATGAAAGAGGGATCAACCATATTTTTTTCTCTCTCTCACCTCCGCCAACTCTATTAACCATGTATAGTTGAACGCGCATGCTAACTGTGATCAGTCGCCACTTCAGTTATGCACCACACCTGAACGCTGTTGCATGAAAAACTTCACAACTTTTAAGCATATGTGCATCCAATTACCCATTTTACTGAAATATATCGATTCCGAATAAGTTTTTGGCCCACCATTGCCTTTGCTTTTGGCAACTCGCTACCGCGCTGCTGCAAACGGCACACTGAGGCCTGTAGCGTGAAGCTGCGTGCTATTTGGCTGCCCGGACTCTGACGTGCGGATCTGGTGAACGCTTTCACCTCGCCCAGTGACAAGAAAGAAGATCAGCCATGATGCGTGCGGGCGAGCCCAGCGTTGCTATGTACTGTTACAGGCGCCCTATCTGTGTGCTTTGCCCTTTTCCGCGTCTAGTGATTCGCCCATGCTAAAGCTATTTCTTTTGTAGTTCCGTGCCATCTACAGTGCGTTCATTTAAGTGAGTATAGCTGGCCATCAAGCTTTGTTTTCGAATGACACTGACAATGTCGTGGCTTTGCTGCCCAGACCTCCCTGTTTAACGTGTTCACTGACGGCACACGTCACGACAGCGATAGATTTCCGACGTATAGAGTTATGAAAGCATCATCGGACCCTGCATTTACTGATTTTCCGGATTCTAAGCACCTGTTTTCACGCTACCGCAAGTTTTCTAAGTGTAATTCTACTTATATATAGGCAGGTGAGGTTTGGTGCCCTCCCCCTTCGTGCTCTTTTTTCACTCCCGCATTCCCCTCCCCACGTGTAGGGTAGCAAACTGGACAAACTCTTCACTGCCTTTCCTTCCTCCCTTCTCTTTCTCTCTTGTAATGAGAAAGAAACAATTCAACACTTCTTTATACCTTGTCGCTGCTTCACTGCACGAAAAAGTATCTTTCACTTTACACTTAGAAGATTTGGCCTAGGCTTCACAGATACCATTCTTTGCTTTGAGGCCTCACCTCTAAATTTCAGCCACATGATATTTGTTTCGCCGTCCTGGATTTATTGCCGAGTTTCACAGCAACGGCGCTAATAAACTTACATCTCTTTTTTTTTTCTCTCCCTCTCTTTTGTACTTATCAGTAGTCGATTACCGGTCCTTCCTGTTGTCTTTCTTCTCATTTTATCAAGCAATTCTGTGTTTCCACATCATTTACTCTATATCAGTAGTGAAAATTTATTTTCTTTTATGACGTGAATAACACCAACAACCGAACAACAACAGCCCCTTGTCGTTGCCTTGCCTGGAGACGGTCTCACGCTAGCTGGCTATGTGAATACAGCTGTTTCTGGCAGACAGCCTACCTCGTCGTTTCTCCCTTGCTCTCACACAGATTGCTTTCACAAAGGGGGAGCGGAATAGAAATGAATGAGGTGTTATTAATTTCGGCTGCAGTCCGAGATTGCTCGCTGCATGTGGTGCGTGCTCAGTGATCACACGCACGTGCTGTGTTTCATAAAAAAATTGAAAACAAATACACAAAGTTTCAATTTCTTCATTACATTGATTATACGGCACATAAGCGTGATCGACGCTTTGCACGTATGCGGCCGGTATATATACTGTTCACGTGTATGACCTGCAGCGTATAGACTCGGGAACGGGGATTGTGTTAATACCCGGCGTTTATCCTTCCCTATTATATCACTTCTTCCATCACATCCTACCTATACACAACGTAATTTCAATGTGTTGATTTAGAGGTTTCAGAACAGCCAGCTCTCGCAGGAGGAGTTACCCCTCTATCTTCTGAAGAAATATCGACTTCTCTCTCTGAATTTCACGACATGTCCGCGCCCAACAAGGGCGTTTTCTGTTTTGGGGCAGATCACAGAGTCTCGCAGAAGGCGATAAAAGCGCGAGATAGCGTCTCGCGGAGGAAGCAGTCTACAGGCAGCCTCGCCAAACCTCGAAATTCGTGTTTTATCGTCCGTGCGACCACGAGAACCGAATCGAAGTCGTTCCTCTCATTGCGATGCACCCTCGAAAGAGGCAGTTCTATACGCCTTCGATGCCGCCTGAAGAGGTTGTGTTCGCATTATATATAGCCGCCGTAATTACATACGTGCTACGAATCGAAATCTGCAGGTATGCAGATACACATGTCCCCCATTGCCAACGCAGAAGCGAAGGCTCAAACGTTGCATCGCTGTGTCGAGTTGTTCTGCTGAGTCATGCTGCTCGGCCTTAACTTCGATAGCTCTTAAGTACTTTCACTTAAGTATTAGACCTACTTAGGAGTGCTTCACTAGCTGGCTCTGAAGCCACTCCTCCCAAATCAATTTATCACTAAATGGATTTACACCTTAGCAGATGTCAACTTAATAAAAAAAATTTAATGCAGCCGATTTGAGTCTCTTTTAAATTCAAATCCAGTGCTATATATAATGCAGCTCCACTCAACGTGATAGCTGGGGAACTGCGGAGCAGTGATTCGCCGGTGTTTCCCTTGTGTTTTCCATGTGTTTATCTTGTCTTATCCTGTGTTTATCTTGTGTTTATCCGTTTTGACACCTGTGCTAAGGCGCAACTGGTGGGAAACCGCCACGCACACGGAGCCAATGCCTTTGCTGATGATAGTTAGAAGCGATTTTAACGCACTTCTGTTAATAAATGCGCTTAATGATTGGTTATTACGGTCTTTTACATTATTCGGATAATGTTAGTTTATTTTGAACCGGTTTTGATCAATTGTGCACTTGTTGTGACCCTGTTTTGAGCACTTGTTTTTGAGCGTGATCACGAGGGACGCCGCCGACAGTCCTGGCCCTTAAAGTGCTCCGCACTTAAAAATGTGGGTTATGACGCCATGGTATACGGATTGCAGGTGCCTCGCGTGTCACCTGCGTAACTTTCAAAGGCGTCCAATTGCGACCAAACACGAATCTGAAGCGAGAAGATATATAGTCCACAGAAAGTTTCTGTACACTCTATATACCTATACACTCTTGAGGATCGTTTGCGCTCGACTCATATCGAACGCGCACATGTGTACAACAGATGCAGAGAACGAATTTTGAGATTTCGAAATAGCCGCCAGTAAAGAGGCACACCATGCAATATTGCTTCATTTTTTTTAATATAACGAAAACAACCAGTGTAATATGATCAGCACACCGATGCCAGTACAGCGACACCAGCACACATATGCATATTCAAATGAACACTGCATCCATACAGTAGTTCATCTACAGCGAATGAATTTTCGGGGAGCGCATTTCATGACAGAACCGAATGGCGTTTTATGTGCTTACCGATTTCGGAGACAAGTTCCCTGCACAGTCCTACATTTATAATGTTCGATCGCGCCGCCGAAATGAGCGGGGCGCGACAGGCAGTTTTGCGTTTATTGCGCGCAACCGATCTGCGCGCGATTCGCGAGAAATCAGACTCAAAAAAAAAAAAAAAAGGAGGGAGGGAGGAATTGGAAAAGGCATCGAAGCTATACATATACTATAAACATACACAAGCTGTGTGAGACCGGATTCGCAAAACCGGTGCCATATAATTTAATATACGCTTCGCGCATTCCAGTCACGTTTCGGTATCTTTCCCGGCACTGACGGCCGGTGTGTTTGTACAGTACACCCATACTGACGCCACGTACTTTGTCTCCGCGGCACGCCGCGTGGCTTGTCGAGAGCGTAAAGTTTGGCTCTGGCGAATGCCGCCAGTATATATATGTGTACACGGTGTAAGTTACACCCAGCGCCGGCGGCAAGAGCAGCTTTCGAGCCGGCCGGCCACATTTTCCGAATCGAGGCGGCGATAAATGAGTAGCGGCAAAGCAAACAGGGATCTCTGACATTACGAAATAAGAAGAAAGAAAGTAAAAGAGGGAAGGGTCAGTGAGTCGACCGCCAAAAGACACCGCACGCCGTCGGCCCCGGAGAGCGACCCTCAGTGACGTTTCGGTATGTCCCCCCAACGCGACCGGCGCTTTTAAAAAGCCGGTGTACCGAGAATCTCGCTCGAAGTATGTATGTACCACCTGCTCCGCGGTGCATCCTTTGAAAACCACTGTCTGTGCGCCGAAGGCGCGTGAAACGGCCAGTGAGTACGCGAAGAGCAGGTATTTTTGGCGGACAAGTTTCTCACAGTGTCGGTTTACCAAGAAGTTTGACAAGTTGGGGTAAAGTGTCCATCCTATATATTTCAGTGCGCATGCAGGTGAGGCTAGTTTTTTCATTGAGTATTTTCCAGTCCTCTTCCCCAATTTTATTTTAGTCAGCGGTAGGCAACTGTCAGAAATGCCGATACAGTGCGAAGTTATACGACAAATGCAACATTTATGTTCATCTGCGACAAAGCGTGCGGAAGCTGAATATAAGACGAATCAGCCACGCATCGGTAGTTTCTTGTTGTTGTTGCTCTTGTTCAACCAGCTCAATGAGCTCAGCGGCGATTAAGTCTGCGGTGATATCACGGGGATCAGAAAGAGACACTAACCAGCTCATTCAGAATGACGCAGCCGGTGGCCGCATCCATGCATGCACTCTGAAACAGATGAGACGCTAATGGCTTCGTTGATCCTTTTTGACAGATGTACGTTATGCCTTCTTGCGATGCGTTATTCGACCAGCAAAAAAGGTTTATTTCTGTTGCCTTCAATGGCTGCTCCTATATAAATATCAAGCGCCTGTAACATTCCGGCACACTCCCTCATTTGAATTAGACGGCCTATAGATATAGTCCACAGAAAGTTCATACACGACAATCGCGGATACAAGTAATAAACCTTCCGTATATATACGTAATGTTCAATAGCCTGGCAAGGGAACAAGAATTCAGGATCGCCAGTCAGCCTCTAGAGTCTGTAAAGGAGTACGTTTATCTAGGTCAATTACTCACACGGGGACCCTGATCATGAGACGGAAATTTACAGGAGAATAAAACTGGGTTGGAGTGCATACGGCAGGCATGCATTACCAAATCCTGAATGGGAGCTTACCACTGTCGTTGAAAAGAAAGGTGTACAATCATTGCATTCTACCGGGGCTAACATATGCGATAGAAACTTTGAGATTAACAGATAAGCCCTAGAACAAGTTAAGGACCGCACGAAGAGCTATGGAACGAAAAATGTTAGGACTAACGTTGAGAGACAGGAAGAGAGCGGTGTGGATCACAGAGCAAACGGGGATATCCGATATGCTAGTTGACATTAAGAGGAAAAAGTGGTGCTGGGCCGGCCATATAATGGGTAGGATGGAAAACAGGTGGACCATTAGAGTTACAGAACGGATACCAAGAGAAGGGAAGCGCAGTCGAGGACGGCAGAAAACTAGGTGGGGTGATGAAGTTAGGAAATTTGCAGGCGCAAGTTGGAATCAGCTATAGCGCAAGACAGGGGTAATTGGAGACCGCAGGGAGAAAGAAGCCTTCGTTCTGCAGTGGACATAAATATACGCTGATGATGATGATGATGATGATGATGATGATGATACGTAGAAATCCAAATAAGACGCAAGTTCAAAGTAAAACGCAAATTTGAAACGATGAAGAGTTGTCGAACAAGGAATCGGCATTCCTTGTTCAACTTATATATCTCCTCATCATTGCTATGTATACATATAGAGGCATTTTCGCAAAGGCCGGTTTTTCTTATATTCACAATGCTGTTTGCTACGCGTGCAACGCGATCTCCCGACCGTTCGCTGCCGTCACACACATATACTGTAAACAAACACACACACACGCGCACGCACGCACATTCCCACAGCAAAGGATCGCATGGCCGGTATACGCGGCGCAGCTGTTGCATTCAGTGCCTATCTGTCGCGCGTGGGGCGGAAGTGATGTGCCGCTGTCACCCGCTCGACGTCGCGACACGGTCACACACGCACACCATCTGCGCGGCCGCTTGGTCCTTCGATGTGGCGCGACACGAAACCTGTCGTCCGGTGTCCGAGGGGGCTCTCGAAAAGAGCTGCGACACAACCCCCCCACCACGAAGGGGCGCTTCCTTGCACGGCGCATAAGCGTTGCGGGGCAGGGCATTTTTATTCGTTCTGCGTTGCTTCTTTTTCTCATTTTTCCCCATTTATTTTGCTTTTGTTTTCTGTAGAAGCCTCTGCGCGCGTTCGTCAGACTGGAAGAAGTGTAGTTTGCATGAGAGGCCAGGCGGTTTCGTATTAGGCCGGCATGGCGGGTGGGCTGGCTAGTCGGCTTGTGTGTGTTTTGGAAGCGCGCCGTCGAATCGTGACAGCGCGGTTCCTGTATATATATGTGGCCTGCAGGATATTGAAGACCACACGGTTGGTTCGCGCGTACACGGTGTCTTCTCGTGTTTCTACGGATTGTTCTATATATGTGCGCAACGTGCGCGCTTTATTTTGGTGTTGTATACGAATATTATTTCGACGCTTATTTTGCTTTATACGCGCGGGATCGTAGATTTCAACAAACAGGGAAGTGCATTTAGGTTGCATGTAGGGCAGCTACGCTTCGTACGCTGTTTGTCGGTGCACATTTAGGTCGCTGCAGTATACGTGTCGTATGTCGTCGCAAATCGGGACGCAGTGGCGACCTCAAAGCAGGAGACCCCCGCTTGCTGGCAGTTACTGTATATACCAACGTTAAACCCCATTCCCGTCGACCTTCTGATTCATCTTTACCATTATTATTACAGTCGAACCCGGATATATTGAACCCGGATATAACGAATTATTGTGTATATGGAACAGCTGTAAGATCGCCCTTGAGAATTTCTGAATAATTTTTTTATTTTATATATCGAATTACATATATATCGAACTTTTTTGTGATCCCCTTCAAATTCGATATATCCGGGTTCGACTGTATTATTATTATTATTATTATTATTATTATTAGTTATTATTATTATTATTATTATTATTATTATTATTATTATTATTATTATTATTATTATTATTATTAGTTGTTGTTGTTGTTGTTGTTGTTGTTGTTGTTGTTGTCCCAGAATTAAAGAGTCTTTATAACGCCCACTTTCATGACCTTGATATTTCTCACAACTGTCTGTCTTCGTTCTGTTCTAAGCTTTCCGTTGTTGTGTCTTAGTTTCACATTGTTCAACTTCCCTTCTCCCCCTTTTTTCTTTTGCATGCATCTTTCGCCTTGTCGTATGCACACTTTTCTTTTCAAGATTGCTGGTTTTTATTCATTTTGTTTTAGTGATATTCCCCTGTCGTATTTTTTTTTCTTGTTTATAAGTTTGCTTGCGCCAGCACTTAGACCTCATGGTTGTCCCTGGGCACAATAAGTAATTTGATTGATTGATTGATTGATTGTTATTGCTGGCACAAGCGTCGTGCGCACACACATTAACATTCGTGCTGAGAAGCTAGCTGTGTGCATATATATGCCACACCGCGATGGCGAACGTCAAGCTAATTTTACGTAATCAATTTCTTTGGACGCTGACCAACGCGCAGACCGTTTTCCCGTCGGCAGAGAGATCAAGGCAGGGAGGTCAACCAGACGAGCGTCCGGTTTGCTTCCCTACATTGAAGGCGGGCAAAATACAAAAGCTATGGGCTGTGTCGGGTGTATATAGAAGTGCACCTTCCGTGGTTTTGGCAGCAAAGGAAATGGTCTATTTTGACAGAGAGGGGGTGTATATACATTGAAGCAATTATAACTGTGATGACATGTGATTTTAACTACTATAACTGTGAATCAGCTGTCAGCCACGTGATGTATTGTCAGGGAAAAAAAATCAAGCTTTCGGTTTATTTGCAGCATGTATTTTTATATTACATATTTATTTATTATCAATAAAAGTACACATAAAAAATCGCCAGCCCTTCCCCTGTCGAGAAAATGGGGGTATAAGCGAAGCTTGTGGCAATTAAGACGACGCTCTCGCAGGCGTTCCGCTTCGTTTGCCCTAAACTCAGGATCGGCGGCTCTTCGCTGACGTTTGGTCTCAACATCGCGATCCCGCCACTAGGGGTCCGCGGCTCTTCGTTCGTTCTTTCTTTCTTTCTTTCTTTCTTTCTTTCTTTCTTTCTTTCTTTCTTTCTTTCTTTCTTTCTTTCTTTCTTTCTTTCTTTCTTTCTTTCTTTCTTTCTTTCTTTCTATATACCCGCATACCCGCATATCCCTGTACCCGCATATCCCTGTATACCCGCATATCCCTGTACCCGCATATCCCTGTACTATACCCGCATATCCCTGGCTCATACCCGCCTATGCAATGCGGGTAGGCGCCAAGCGTGATTTTATTATTGTCAATCGTGACGTATCTGACGAGCATGTGATGTTATTGATGTCATGACCTATCAGTCATGTTAGTGACTGACGCTAGTAGTGTTAGTGAACGAGACGCTAGTTTTCGACAGGTTTTCGATAGGGTATTAGCGTGACATCATCACCACCACCGCCGCCGCCGCCGACACTTGTTAGGCAATACAAGATTCGCTTGAAAAGTATTACATCCAAGGGTACCTTAGTCCAAGGACTGCGCGGAACCCCCGATCAAGATGACAGTGATAATTTTACAGGAATAAAGCAGCAACACTATGAAATAAATAACAAGGTAAAACATTTGTAAAGAGCGAAGATACAAATACATATGTACAAAGTACGTGAATGTAAACCAGGAAGCAGTACAGGGCCGGTATTTTGTAGCGATGCCTTTCCGATGCTAATGCCTTTTCGCACTTTTCGTGGTCAGAGCAACGGTCCGCTCACGTTATGAACGGTATCAGCCAGCCGTGAGCGGTGGATGATAAGACTAGTATAGAATAAAGCATATTGCATCGCTACAAAATACCGGTCCAGGCAGAACAATATACAAACAAGAAAACACAGTTCGAGATTATATATAATGACAAATGCCTTGAGGGCTCCATTAAATGAAAATAGCGATGTTCAGTTTATATGATGTGAATATAGGCAGTTCAAAGAATTATATAGCAGCAAATGGCACAGTATTTCATACCGTTGTTGTTATACCCGTGTGGTAATAATAAATTTATGTTGAATACAAACCGAATGTTATAAGTAGATGTCGGCGAATATTTGAACTTTCGAATACGCATCGAATATTCTAACTATTCGTATTTGTATTCGAAAACGAACTATACGGTTTTTTTTTTAGAATATTGAAACTAACCAAATATTTCACAAAAATATTTCGTCGAAGTATGGTTACTGTTCACCGGGTGCTAAACAAAGTATCGCAAATTATTAAAAGTGAAACACAAACTAATGTTTTCGAAGGAATGCAGAAACTAATTGCGTCATTCAATCTTTGTTTTCTGTTTCATTGCGAATGCCTACATGGCAACCTGTATTTTTTTTTTTTTGTATTCTTTAGCATTTTTGGCATGCCAAGTCATGTACCAGTTTTATTTGCTACGCTCCAACAAAGGGATGTTTTCGTGCAACGGGCCCTATTACATTTGTCTACGGCGTACAAGTCCTCCAGCAACTTGTCTTTTCTTGTTCCACAACTTCTGATCTTTTTCGGCAACCATTTATTTAGCTTTCTTGGAAACCAGCTAGTCGTACAGCAGCAAATCATTCTTGGAAATCTTGTTTACAGAAAGGCTCTAAGGATATTGAGGGGGTATTCGTGCAGCTTTTTTTAATGGCAATGTTGTGTTTAAAAGTGATCCTAATTGTCCCTGATAGTTAGCTGTCTTTTTTTCTTTTCCCCCTAGTCAGTACAAGTGTGGTTGCTAGTTGTACCTAAATAAATATTGCTGTTGTAAATTTATGCGTCTGCGTTAGACTATTCGATTCCATACTTACTACCCGTATTCGATTAGTATTCGACAACTTGACATTCGCCCACCTTTAAATATTAGTATTTCACAGTAAGTCCTTACTAATAAATTCAGAGGACTGTTCATTAATAATAACCTTAAAGAATAAGCCAGTAATGCAGTATTGAAACGACTTGCTTATGGATAAAATGCGATATATTTTGTTACAAGCTAGCGCTCGCGTTGTTCCGTCTTGCTCTTTGTCCTGTGTATTGGGTTATACATATAAGGTATCCTTGACAATGCTACACATAACTGGCCAGCAACGTCTACACAGTTGATGGAACTGGAGCGTTGTTCCCGTCCGTCTGAGCGTAGATCTTCAGAGCCGTGGAACATTTGTTTAGACCTAGTTTGCCAATACCTTCTCCAGAACTCCAAAACCGAGTGCTGCGTTATGCCGATGAAAGCGAGTTTCTGGTTAGACGCGCGTCTAACAAGTGCCCTAGGGGGAACAGCCAGCGCCTGGCGGCGTGAAGATACGAGTTACCAGATCGACCGACAGATGGCGCCAGGCGCTCCAGCCCGGCGTCTTTTCGGAGGGGGGGGGTCCCGTTTTCGTCGGCCGTAGGCCACACACCATTCATGCCGGCGGCGCGCGCGCCAGCCTGTGTGGGGCCGGCGACGACGGCTTGTGGCGGCTCTCCCGCAGGGCGGATCACGAGGGGAGGGGTGGTGCGGACAGCGTAGGCCTCGCGTTTTCGCTCCCCGCCAATGAACGGGGTCTCGGCGCGCGGGACCCCCTCGTCTGGGCCTCCTCCCCCGCCTGGTCCCTCCCGCTCCGCGACTGAGCCGCGCCGCTGCGGAGCACAGCCAGCCACCGCCGCCCAGGCCGTGACAACTTGTTTACCGAACTCTCGTCACCTCCGCGAGGCGCGATAAGATACCACGGGCAGCGACCTTCCCCCCCCCCCCCCTCCCACTATCCTCCCTGCTTTCTGCACCCCCCTTCTCCTCCCCACACCCGTTACCTCAACCGCCAATTCCATCGGCTTCTACTGCCAGTGGTAGACAACAACAGCTGGACCACTCACTACCAGTGCCCTCGTGTTCGATCGGCCGGCTTGTTCAGGAAGAAACGACCTCACTGGCGGAGGGATTAGCCAACGGCCCCAGAGAGCAACCACCGTCGTCGAGAATGCTCGCTCTTTCTGCATTACACAACAAAACCCCGGTGCGGCGACGACGATGACGACAAGCTCGGAGACGGGACCACCGGCGTCCACAGCTGTACTACGCGACCGCGCGCCATCATCTGCGACAAGAGCAGTCATTCCGAGTGTGCTTCGTCGTGGTGGTGCCGTGCGAAACTGGGCGATCGAACTCTGCGACGTGCTTGAGATCGCGCCTGTCCCGGTATAGTAGTGCGACCTACACGCTCGGCAGTGTGCTCGGGTTCCGCCATCACGGCAAGGGAAGGCGAGGCGAGCGGCAGCACCGCCTCCAGCCGGAGACGGCGGCGGCTCGCCGCCGGCCGGTCGGCCGACCTCCTACCCTCCTCGTGTTGCTGCTTGCTAGTGTATCGAGGTGCTTGTACGGCGTGGTTGCCTCGCATCGTCGCGAGACGAGGACGTCCCGGCGTCCGACGCGCCGCCGCGCCTAAGACGCGGATCCTCGGGATCCGCCGTGAAGCACCGTCGCGGCGTGCGGGTGACGTGTGTACTACATCCTCTAGCCGAGGGGCCACCTAGCCCTGGGGCCGCCGTGGCCTCGCAGCAGCGCCGAGGATATGCGCTTCGAGCACTCGGACCTATCGTGCCAGAGCGCCATGGCGTTCCATCCCTTCTTCCTGCCCGGCGGTCCCGCTCCTCCGGGAGCGCCGGCCGCGCCGGGGTCGTCGTCGGCTGCGCCCGCGTCGAGAACCACGGACTTCAGCATGCACTCCATTCTGAGCCAGCCGGCAACGGCGTCGACCACGGCGCCCTTCCTTCCTCTGGAGTGCTTCTCGGCTGGACCTCCATCCGCCTCCCGTGCCACCTCCTCCGCATCACCTGTTTCCGGGACTCGGTCCCGGTCTGAGCCACGGGTTGAGTACCGCCGCGGCGCTGGCGGCCTCGGGCCTGGCGCCTCCTCCGGGACTGGCTATGCCCAGGGTACCGGGTGCCGCGATGACGCCCGAGGAGATGCTCACGGTGCAGTTCAGGCCTCCGCTGTTGAGACCCGTCGAACCCGAAGACGACGGCGTGCGCGACGACCCCAAGGTGACCCTCGAAGGAATGGAACTGTGGGAGAAGTTCTACGCCAGCGGCACCGAGATGGTCGTCACCAAGTCCGGAAGGTGCGTATATAGTGTTATACTTGTCGCGATTACACTTGAGGGAGGCCGAAGGGTTGCGTCGATATAGTACACGCGCTCGTCGTTGTAATCAAATCCGAAGTATAGTAGAATGCATGGCGTGACTGCGCTTTAGGTCTGCAGACAGACTCTAGTGCGGTGGCCGTGTAGTTTAAAGCGGCCAAAAGCACTAAGTTTTGTCGGGGCATGTCTGCGTGGAAGTGCGTACTGCAAACGCGATACTTCGAGGAGAACTGTCGGAGATGGCGGGTGCGGTCCGTCGGCAGATTTATATCGGACCGATATGCATGGATCGGGGACCACGTGTTCTCTAAATTACGGCTATTAGAGACACAAGCCGTCATAGCGCTGTCCTATAACATCATCACCCGTAAAGGGCTCAATGTCATATACTGGCGAGGTTTAAGAGAAACGTTCGCCAGTGCTTAACGTGCAAACGGTTCTCGCGAAGGCCTCTAGAGCTGCTGGAGATCGTTAGAAATGCATTTGATGACGCAGTGCAGAGCAGTCGAATGGGCGACCCACATTAATGTCGTATAAAACACGCGCCAAACTCTGTTCATTTTGTCGTTCGCTTAATCGGTTCTGCACGCAGGCTATGTATGCCTTTGTATCAAGCAACGCGTTTGATATAATGATGCAAGGTTCTGTATACGGAATGATTATCTCTGCACGTTTATATTCTCTTGCATCTACGGCACCAACGTCCCTCCACCCCCCCCCCCCCCCTCTTCTCGATAACGTCCTAATAAAAAAAAAAAAAAAACTAAAATGGTACGGCACAGCTCGCTGGGTGAATTTCTTCTATATTTTGTATGTATACTATAGGCAGGAAACTACTTGAGAGAAACCTCAAGCTTCATTATTCCCTGCAGCTTGTGATTTTGCTTCAAGTTATATAGCAAGCACTGCAAAGTATATTTGCACCAGTATATATTTACTCTTGTAGATGGTCAGCCTTCTTGGGGTATATACTATCACGTATAAAGAAGCTCCGTAAGCAATTAATAAACGTGATAGCACGAAAGGTGCGTCTTGCGCCCAGTGACAAATCCATAACAGTGATAATCCGGCGAAAGACACTCACGTTCAAAAAGCAGAACAATGTACGCGTGATAATACGATGCACTGACGTCATCGTGGCAGCCACGTTTGGATAGCACGGATGAGAAGCTTGCTTACGTGACGTCAGCTGAAAACTGTATATGAGCGCCATTATCCGCTGGCTAAACTTTCTCTAGGCATATATATATATATATATATATATATATATATATATATATTATATATATATATATATATGTGTGTGTGTGTGTGTGTGTGTGTGTGTGTGTGTGTGTGTGTGTGTGTGTTGTGTGTGTGTGTGTGTGTGTGTGTGTGTGTGTGTTTTGGAGGGTGGGAGGAATTTTGAATCTGATCCTGTTATGGAAATCAACCTATAGGCCAACAAGGACATGGACCATGTATCGCTCCTTTGTCACAATTAAGCTCTGCGCGTCTGCCACATACGCACACACACACACACACACACACCACCACACACTATATATATATAGATATATATATTATATACATGCAAACAAGCTGTGGTTTTTCATGTATACGTAGTTAGCTCACTATATATTACTTGTCAGTATCAACAATGGACAAATAAGGGATGTGGCTGGGGGCAACGCTTCGAAAGGGGACGTGTTTTCGTCAGGGCGACTACTGCAGACATGGGTCCCCTTGTCCAAACGCTATTGGCTCTATATATTGCGACAACTCTATAGATCGACCGTCGTTCTATCACTTCAATTATAAATCTTCCTGTAATCCTCTCCCTTGATCGACACTTGTCACATCATTCGCTTCAATATGCCAGGCTTTATCATTGTTGACTTTATATAGTATACCGGTGGTTTCGAAACATTTATCAGTCGCTGTAAACCATTTCGCCATCTTACAGGTCAGTCGAGAAAGTGTAAATAAAACCCGCCTTCGCGGTGGCTATGTCGTTGTGCTGCTGAGCTCGAGGTCGGGGGTTCGATATCGGCCGCATTTCGATTGGCCTGAAATGCAAGAACGTTTGTGTACTTCGATTTAAGTAAACGTTACATATAGAACCCGACAAAACTATATAGTCCGGAGTCCCCCTATGGTACGGCGTGCCCCATATTACGTCAGGGTTTGGGCAAGTGAAACACCAGAATTTGACAGTGTAAACAAAGCATAGATTTCAGTAATCATAATATTAAAACGACAAGACAAAAAAAAAAAATTCATGCGTTCCAGTTGTGATGGCGCAATCGACGCTTTCGCTGCTTCTAACATGGTCGTATTTTGAAATTGACGATCAAGGTATACGTAACTTTGCAAGGCAGGAACGAAGATTGTGACGTCACGTTCTGCAGATTACTCTTTTAGAGACGTGACTCGCAGAACGTATTTAGCTACCGCGCGTTGTGTCGCAGATATCATGCAGGAGCATGGCTCGCGTGAACATATTTTCATGTAATTTACTTACTTATTTGATTACATTTAGCTCGTTGGCAAATTTTGTCGTTGACCTTTCAGCAATCTCTGTTTGTAATACGAGCTAATATAAATGAGTATAGAGACGCAGGAAATGTTGAAAAACAATGACGAGCACTTCGGTGCTAACTTGAACCAATCACAGATTGTATATATGTTATGCGTTAATTAACGCTGCAATAGAGACACGTAGAGCTTTTACCAAAGTTTCAGCCAAAGTTTGAGCATGGTTTTAGAATTTCCGTGACAGGGTACGCGTTCTGCTAATCAATTTATTTATATATATGACCAAGAAAAAACTATCTGAATTCTGCGAAATTAAAATAGGAGCTTGCGTTGGTCGCACGTTTCAACTCTGCTGAACAGCAAGGATGGGGCAACACCGCGCGTAGACGTAATATACGTATTCACGGATAACACGTTGTACATATAAGCGGCGTGATGAGCACATGTCCCATTGTAAACATGCGCTTTGCTCTGTCGTTCGCTGTTATATGAATCAATCGATCGAAAGCAACTCCAACAGGTTTAGAATGTTAGCTCTATTCATCACCCAGCACCTGGAGTAGCACGTCAGGCGAACAGCCAGGCTAACATCTCCAGCATATCATTAAAGCATGTTTATCTCTCGCTCTGTATTGAGAAGCATGGCATAGGGACATTTGTACGCAAGTGCAGCTAGTCTGCACGCATCAAATATAAAGATTCACCTACAGCTCGGTGGCTGGCCATTCGCGATATTTTAACCTTTTGACATGGTCATCATTCAACTTCACTGACGAAGAACGTGGCACAGGCATCCGACATATCTGCACACACGTGTTCTTGTTCAATGCCCATGATTTTTCTTCTTCCTCAACCCCACTCCGCTGTCCCGTATCGTTCCTTCAAATGAGGTGTCGGCGGACGTCCAGCTGTCGTCGTACTTTTCGCACTTGTCTTCTGGAACACGAATCATCTGATTAAGAGCAAAGTGTGACTCTTATTTCTCAGCCGGGCTTTGACGCTTGCTGTACATGTATAGATATAGAACTGGACATAAATGTCAAGTATTCGAAAACTATTAGCACAGAGCAGTTTTAGCGTATAGCTCTACACTTACGCTGCTGCCGTTACATCCATAGAGCTACGTCCGCTATAGAGTCTATACGGACGCTGCAAACAGGGCAGTTGAGCCAGGATGGGAATGATTGGGTAGTGTACATGGACTTGCCCAAACTTCGTCCTTCTGGTTTTAAATGGCTTCGTGGCTTAGCAAAGTGATCATTTTTAAGAAAGTATACTGCCTTATAAATGATTAAACAAAGATTATCAAAATTGTCCGACGGCAGGATTCGAACACAGGACCTCCATCTATAGCACAGAAGCCCGGTATTGAAACCATTTCGCCATGGGCGCATGGCCAAGCAGAACCATTGCAATTAACACCGATTATACGTGCTTGCAGAGTTCTATTACCTTCTGAATAAAAAAAGTATACATCGCTTTGCAATTTAGGCCAATTTAGGCCCAGATAACGCGTAATAAACGAAGTCACAAGAACTTCTGAAGCCTTAAACACGAAGATCAGACAAATCCATGTCCTACCCATAATTCCCATGATGGCAGCGGCAGAGTTCCCCCTATAGTAATTGTATAGAAACTCTATATGGTTACATCGACCCAACAAGAAAACGATATTCCTGTCGTGCGAGCTTTGGTGCACTGCGCAGGCGCAGATGATAACTTGGAAACGGCATAGTGAAAGCATGCATGGCGAAAATGGATCGCTACCTTTTCAAAATCGAGTATTTTACTTTTGCACAAAGTATAGCTTCCGCAAACTGTGTATGCACAAGATTAGAATATTTTACGTGCGCACAGAGCCATGGATGACGAGCCAGCGCTGGCTGCAAGCACGCCATAAGAACTGGCTTATCGGGCCTATATACACGTATACGGCGGCAGAGTTCTCTGCTGCATCAATAAAGAGCTTCATATCTCTCTCTCTCTCTCTCTCTCCTAGCGTTATCGCAGTCGTTCTTTCCCCCAGTGCCCGGAAAATGATGGCTGCCGTATATATGTAAAAGTATAGTGCAGATTCTGGTCAATAGCAATAACCGTTTCCAGTCGTGCTCAGTGACGGCCAGTGACGACAGATATAATTTAGAGCAGTTTTACCAAAGCTCGTTTTCATTCATTCGTCATTACAATCTATTAAATAAACAACCATGATAGGGCACTCGCTTCATGCACCGCACATTTCTTTGAGTGCGCCTAGAAAGCCGTGCGTACGAAGGCCGCAGATATCAGGCAAGCGAGACATTCGAAACCGTGCCTTTTTATTACAAAGTGAAAACATCGACACAGTAATCGATCAGTTCAATCATATTACTGTTCTCGTTGTGAAATACAGCGACACGTCACTGAGCTATGTAGAGTGTCAGAACGCAGCAAACCGAGAGCGATTGCCCGTCGCGAACCAGTCATTTGCAGAGACCAACATGAATCGATACTTTTTTAAATTTCTCTTGCGCTGTCATCCGTCATGACGTGTACAGGCGTACATACAGTGATATGTGAAGCTATATAGGCGGAACCGTGAAACCCCATTACACAATTGTGGCTGTGCTGCGTACGTGCACGAGCGCTTTTGATATGTATATATACTGACCTATATACGCGGACGAGTGTTCGAGTCGTCTATTTAATAGAATTGTGCGTGTACAGCCGTCTTATCTCGCTTTCTTTGTTTGCACGCACGTACGCATCCATGCATGCACACACGTGCACAAACAAAATAACTACGCACGTGCTCGTTGACGACGCGTAAATACGGGGAAGAATGTCGCATTATAGCGAAGTTTACTGATTAAATATCATTGATTTATGTCTAGAGAGCCAGGGACCATTATAACGATCAATTTATTGAAAACAGCTTAAAGTTGCATGTGCTTCTGAACTGAACCGCTTCGTGCACTGAGGAGGCGGGAGTTTTGCGTCGAGATAAAAGTGCTGAGAAATTCAAGCATGGCGTCACCCATGCAGACACTCACAAGAGGGCGTGTTTTATGTTGCTTGGAGACTTTTATGTTGCTTCGGAGACAATTTCGAAGTACAGTGCAAATGCGTTATATACTCGGCTCGCTTTCTTCTTTATTAATCCTTTTTGTCGTTTTCCGAGCGTCGAACTCGTCGTCATGTTCTTATTTTTTATTTTTTTAATCTTTGTTGCTCTTACTTTTAATTCTTCATAGTTGCTTGTATAGTGCCAACACTACTGAGCCATGTTGCATACTATATATATAGCTGCGTGTTGAATGCTACAGCATCAACACAGTGTACCACGCAACAACCATGACTCCAACGTAACTGCAACATATGATGCACATGTGCTGCAGTATGTAGCAGGTGCACATGCATGCTGCACATGTTGCATGTGTCGCGCCCGCTGGATTCTCATCCGTTCATTCGTGCATGCACGTGAAAAGCCGGAAGCGAGCTCTTCGAACGTCTCCGTCATATTACCGAGTTGACAGCTTATGTATACTTGTACATTTGCTTATCCTGCAAGATTATGCAGTTAACCACGTGATATATCGGCGCGGCATGGGGACGGAACTTTCAGAACAGTTTTAACGACGAGTATATATATATATATATATATATATATATATATATATATATATATATATATATATATATATATATATGTGTGTGCGTGCGTGTGTGTGTATGTGTGTATGTGTGTGTGTGTGTGGCTGCCACGTGGGAGGGAAGTGATTGACGTAATGTGGCGGAGAGAGAGAGACAAGGCAAGGAGGTTAACCAGAGGCGAATTTCCGGTTTGCTACCCTGCATTGGGTGGGCTTACAGGGGTTGGAAAGACGGCAAAGAGAAAGAGAGGGAAAAAAAGAAAACAGGAACAGGAACCCGAAAAGGCGTTCCAATCACAGGCCTTCACACAGGCCGGTCGAACTCAAAAAGCGCAGTGGCGCTTGCACGGCCTCCTGATGTGATGCTAAGTCGCGTCGATGTTGCGAAATTCTTTCTTCCGACAGAAGTTAATTGCTATAAATATGTAGGAGGAAAAAAAAGAAAAGGGGAAAGACAGGGAGGTTAGCCAGTGTAAGTGTACTGGCTGGCTGCCCTGTGCTGGAGAAAAGAGTAAAGGGAATAAAAGGTGATCGCATAATGTACTCTATATGAATAACCGATGTCAACTATATACATAGACGCTTAACCGTTGCAAGACTTTGTTTAAATGTCTTCACGGGGTGAACCTGAGGATGCTGTATGCTATGCACGAGCTCTATTACTGAATGTCAAGAGGAGTCGCCAGTAAAGGTTATTAACTTCGTTACTTAAGGCACTCGTTCTGTGGAAAAGTAAAACTATGACCGGTGATTATCACGGAAGGGGTTATGCGTTTTCATTTGCTTCCTTCTTTAGAACTTTTCATATGCAAGTAAACAATTTTTATGTTGAAACACATCATTATACTTCGTGTCCTTATTTGTATATAAGACAAATGATACATGATAAAAAAAAGCCTTCTCGTTCTGCTGAAAAAGTGCCTTATAAATTCTCGTATACGAAGGCCGAACTTGTTATCGCTAGAGAGAGAGAGAGAGAGAGAAAATGTGGACGCAACAGAAAACAGTTGGAATGCAGTGGCAGAGGCGTCAACCATAAATGTAATAACATATCAGACGTTATGCAACGACGAAAGGATTATTTTTCTATAAATTTGGAAACAAGAATGGGAGATGATTATTTGCCTTTTGAGGAAGTGCGAAAAAAATGCTAAGTTAAAAAATAAATGAAGAAGAACGTGAACTTTATTTCCAAATCAATCAGAATCGAGTCCGGCGTCTCTTTAGTGGGTCTGGGCACCCGCCGTGGACGCGGTTCCGAGACTTTGTCTCGAAGCGGCTTTCTCGGCTCGCTGGACGGCCCAGAGTTGTGCTGTCAGGTAAGCTGAGGAGTGCGGTCTTCCAGAGCGAGGGGAAGACCGCACTGCGGAAAGAAATGAAAATGAGTGCAATAAAAGTCTACAGTGTGCCATCGAAGAGGTATGGTGGATGCAGGAATTGAAGTTATTGAATACCTAATATTTTATATTGATATTTGAACAGTTGTATACCTAAAGCAAACGAACAAGGTATAAGTTTATTCTATCTTATCCGTACTATATAGTGAAGTGACATCACTTGAAAAAAAAAACGATATTATGAAGCAGATTTTTAGCTGTCCGTAACTTGATATGAAAGAATTCCGTGCACTGTAAGAAATTACTCTAAAGAAACGTTAACAAATATGGGAAAATTCTATTTTTACTTAAGAACATGTGAACAGAGACTAGAGAAATTATTTTATTTTGGATATCGTATATTTACTTTCTGTTGACGCTGAAAGGCAGTTTTTCTTGATTATAAACAAATTTGGTCCGTGTGGGGTAGAGTGAAAAACCTTGTCATGAATACTGTGAGCGAAGTGAGTTTCTTTTTTTTTTTTGTTTCTTTACTATTATCACTTAACTTTTGTGTGCAGCTTTACCACCTGCTTAAGTGTAGGAAGACATATCTCACATGCGCGGGCGAATTAGCTTTAATTTCTGCAGACAGTGCCAGGCCTTGACAATGCCGCCCACAGCATCGCTATATACTGTGCCGGCATACGTATAGTTCATGCTTGGATGTGTAGAGTAGTGCTGGGTGTCCTGTCGCTTATCTGTGTTAGGCTTCTGAGTTTTCGGATGAATCCGAAAAACTAAAAAAAATATACAGTCGCCGGTAAAATTCTTGCGAATTCGGATTTATCCGGAAAACTCCAATTTTGACGATTTTGAGGACACGTATACAGTCTTAAAATACTCGTGGATGGCTTTTGTTCCTCGAACTTGCCAATGCATTTCGTTGCGGACACCGCAATGCATGGCATCTTCAGAAAAAGCCATACGCCAAAGCGCAACAAAGGGGCCTGAAGATAAAAAAAAAACGTAAACGAAACAGTTTCCTTGCTAAGAAAAATGTTCGTTTAGCGCAAGTATAGATGGGGAAGAAGGAGTATGCACACCATGTACAAGCAAAAAATTGGCCGCATATCTGCTTCCTTCCCTGCGAATGACGTCGAAAGAATTCTTCTGGCGCCCCTGGTACGTAACACCCTCTCATCCCCCCTTCCCACCCCTCACGCTCTACTCCTCCCCTCTCACTTCTCCCATGATGGATGCAATGGCGGTTTTGCTCAATTCAATTCAAATTTACTGCGTTCGCCCTGCCCTCGCGCCATCTGTTGGGACGTTTTATTACCGTTGGCTCAAAGCCGGCTACAGAGCCGTGGCTTCAGTCGGGTTGTTTTTAACTCGTAGCGTCTCTTCGGCACCATTTCTAACGCGTTGATTTTTTATTTACTAACGTAAAAACCAGTCCTGTGTGTATTCCTAATTAAATGAACGCTGCGGATAGCGGTTATGTACATATATTTTGCCTCAAATAGGCCTGAGGTTTTCTTTGCGCTGTATAATGTTGACGTATATGACCCCGCGCCACCAGTGCTAGTAGCTTGGTTGGTTTTGGTCGGGCGGTTGAATCGGTTTTGGCCGGGCGGTTGAATCGAGTGACAGACAGACAGACAGACAGACAGACAGACAGAACAAGATTTTCGCGTTTAGATAGCCCAAGAAAGACTATCGCCTTTAGTACACAAGAATTGTTCGGACCCATAGCCAGGAGACGAGTGTCAGGTATACAGAGAAAACGCGCTACTCGCCATGCTATACCCGCTCGCATTCCGCGGTGCTACACATGATTTCCTCTTTGTCAGAACACATGCACCACGAAAACGCAAGGCCTCTTGATTGCTAGGAGCGCCACCTTTGTATAGACGGGGTGGTGGCTTGTCAGGGTAAGCCTTGAGCCAAGGACTTGTCAACTGTAAGCCCATCGAGGTGGTTGCCGTTTCATGAAGCGCTCGCGCGGACAACCTTAGAATTCAATACTGGCGCGCTATTGTTGCATTTTTGAGGTGTGACGATGTGAAGGACACAAAATGGGAAAAGTTGAAAATGGCCGTGCTAACAACTTCATGAGCTGCTCATAAAGCTAACATTCATTTTTTTTTAAAATCTAACGAATTGCTTCCATTATCAACAAGAAGAAAGAGAACTGAGGGGACCGATTTTTATTAATCACACACACACACACACACACACACACACACACACACACACACATATATATATATATATATATATATATATATATATATATCATTAGAAGCCAACATTGACACCAAGGACAACATATGGGAAATTACTTGTACTTACTAATTGAATTAAAGAAATTCTAGATTAATGGAAATGAAAGTGGATGAAAAAGGAACTTGCCGCAGTGGGGATCGAACGATCCCACGTCTTCGCATTCGGGCCCTCGGGTCCGAATGTGAGCACCTCAGTTCCCTTTTTTCTCGTTCATTACATAACGAGAGTCTCGAATCCGGCAACATTGATGCCTTCAGGTAGCACGCGTGTGTTTGTTGACCTCCCCCCAAAAAGATCACGTACTCATGATGCCTTCGGCAGAAAAGATGTTGCACATCCGCCGCCAAGGTTTGTGAGTGGTGGTGCTGGCTAACACTCCCAGGGTTAGTTCTAGTATAGTAAAACGTAAATACCCCAGACAGTGGGTGGGAAAACGGCGCCGTGGTAGCTCAATTGGTAAGAGCATCGCACGCGTAATGCGAAGAAGTGAGATCGTTTCCCACAGTGATCATTTCACCGCAAACTCACAATGTCGACTGCAGCCAAAAAGACAAAGCTTAATTAGGCAAATCCATGCATATACCCTTCATTCCCAGGCTAGCGTAAACACATTACTCGTAGATTCTGCAGATAGGCGCTAGCGCCACGGAGAGACAGAGAGAAATTTAAAAGAGGGAAGGCAGGGAGGTTAATCAGACGCACGTCCGGTTTACTACCCTGAACTGAGGAAGGGATATCTAGGGATTAAAAGAGAGAGAGGAGATAGAGCATATTTGCGCGCACATTTGATGGCTCGCACCAAATCTACACAAGGTCACCAAGACCTGTCGACTTCAGGTACTGCAACAATGCTTTCGTGGCTTTCTGCGCCATAGACGCGCACAGATAATGGTCGAAGGATCTTCACTTCCGAAAATAGTCTTGAGTCCGGCCGGTTCAGTGCTTTCCGGAGAGCTTCACGGTCGACGTCGTACTGGGGACAGAGACATAAGACGTGTTCAATCGTTTCTATAGTTCCACAAGAGTCGCACATGGGCGCATCCCCCATTTCAATGCGGAACGAGTAGGCCTTAGCCTGAGGCGGCACAATACTGTCGCCTCAGAGCGGGAAACTTTTGATGGCACTTGTAGCTTTAAGGATGGGTTAAGTCTGTGAAGATGACACTTCGAGAGCTTGGGAGAAAACCAATATTTGTTTGTCATAGCTTTAGCCACGATATGAAGCTTTCTTGCAGCGTCGGTTCTGGATAAGGGGATTGGAACTGGTCGGCCTTCCAGATGGGCAGATGGGGCGGCTTCGTCAGCGAGGTCATTACACGGAGCCGTGTAGTAATCTTTGTAGAGAACTTTATTCTGTCGGTTGTGTTAAGAATACACTAATCAACAAATCTTCCTCTTCTGGCAGAGTGTCCGTTTCATGGGTGGCATGAGGCAATTAAACAATAAAGTGGTTCACAAACGCTGACACATTGAAGTCATCGCTGGCATTGCAGGATTCTCGCACGTACCGCCAAGTAGCTCGCAAAATGCCGGGCGACGGTGTAAATTTTTTTTTCACGTATACACACACTGTTACGTTCGCGGAATGTCTGAGACGCAATGCACCCGCGTCGGACGCATGACTTACACACAGAGGGCGCTATGTACGCATGTGTAGACGCGGTCGCCGAGATAAATCACACTTAGCAGTTTGCAGGGGAACAGTGCGGTCATTGTTGTCCTCCCGACAAGCGCCCGTAATTAACGCCTCGCGACGCGGAGGGCAGCTGCAATTCTAGGAAGCGCCGCAGCGCGCGCCATGGGCCGCGCGTTTCACGCGGAACCACGGCGTCGGGTTGCGTCTCAATTCCAGTAACAGGGTTACTAACCGCGGCGCGCGCACTGCATCCGACATGCATACGCGACATCGCATACATCGGAACGACGACCGAGTACCAAGTCTCCAAACATCGTTGATATAAAGTGGTTCAGTGGGCGCTTCTATATTCGAGCCTATCACAGCAACTGACCATGATGCATTATATATATATATATATATATATATATAATCGTGGTCAGTTGCTGTGATAGGCTCGAAGCGGGTTATAACCGTATACTCGGACTTCAGGTCACGTACATGTAGGGAGGCTCGAAACCTTATAAGATAGTTTGCACATACGTCATCGCGGACGCCATCTTTAGGTACCAGCAGGTCGAGAAGCGGCGTAATCAAGAAACATGACAGCATGAGAGCACGACAGGCGCGTCTTGCGTCGAACGTCGAAGTGATAACAGTGATAAACCTGTGAAAAACAGTCGCCGTCAAAAAGTAAAACAGTGTGCGCGTGATAATACGGTGCACTGATGTCATCGTAGCCACAATTTTTAGGTACTAGAATGGTGGGAGCTGCCTCCGTGACGTCACATGAAAACTATCTTAGGACAGTGCGTTAGGAGGTACCCATTTTGCGGCGAATCACTGTATATATAGTGTACTTTCTTGGATCTTTTTTTCATAGAATGCTGCGATTGTCCGGATGATTGAAACTTGTTAGACCTGCATATATATACGGTAGAGCATTAAATCAACTTTAGCGGAATGCTAACATGACATTATTGATTTTTTATTTCTTCCATTATATGAAGGTGCAGTTCTTGTATTATATGAACGCTCAGAGGGCGCTATATAATTTAATATACCGTGTGTCCCAGCTAACGATAGCCAAAATGTTCAACAAAAAAAAAGTTGAAAAAAAAAACACAGTGCAAGATACAATTATAAAACCTACGGTGTTCGGTCGTCAAACTTCAGATCACCGAACACCGTTAGCTGGGACGCCCTATATATGATAACGTTTCTTCGTGCCAGTTTCGGTATTGTTTCCCAGGAGGTGAAAGCGTCATGACACTGAAGGTGGTCACATGAGAGCAAAACATCGACACGTTTTGACAGTCGCTTCAGTTTGTTATGCTGGTATACGTCGGGCTATATCCAACGAGTATATGCAACACTCAGAAAAAATTACACCCTCTAGGGTGTATTTGTTGTTGAAACGCCTTTTTAGTACTCTTACATTTTCTGAAAAATTTTGAAGATGTGTGCATTCGTTGGCAGAACACCCCTAGATTAATTGCTTAAAGTGCTTCGCCTTGGCGCTGAGTTATATAGATAAATTGAAGCCCTAAAGAACTTGGCTTCAGGTTATCAGAGCAGCTAGAGGCGCTGCTGCACTCTCAAGCTGCTGTATTATTCCCTGTTTTTATGTCACCATACGCATTTGATTAGGTGTACAACTTCTCCTTTCTAGTTTTTGTTGTGATGGAAGCTGTTGCTTTGTATGACGCTTCCTTTGGACGTACGGCTCGTTGTCCTGTAATTGGTTATGACTATCTGGGGCTCATAATATTTTAAATAGTTCCTGTACACACAAAATTGCAATGATTGTAATGAATACCGCGTGACAAAAGAAATAAGCGAAGTGGTCCAGAGCTATGTAACTCTTGCAATCTGTAGGTCCTCAGTTCGAATTCAGTCTGGGTGGATTTTGTTTCTTTTGTTTCATCGCTTTATTTTCTTGAAACGTCTGGGAAACACTTCAGAGGACGTCCGAAAGGCATAGAATAAACGATATTGCTGTAAAAATAAAACGTATGTGCATTTTGGCTAAATACATTAGGGAAAATGGTGCATTAATTAAAAAATCACTCTTTCAAATGGTTGTATTAATTCACTTGAACACACTTCCCTACGGCTGTAAGGGAGTGAGTTACAGGCACGAGAAAAGACCCTAAAGAGTGCAATTTCCCTTAGTGTGTAGTATTGTAGGAGACGTGGAAGCGAGCCGGAGCGAGTGGCAAAACGTCAGCATGTATGTTTTTTTCCCACGTGGCCACATTCTGCCTCAATGACTTCATGACTCACCTACCCCCCAGGAAACGAAAGCGAAACTGATTCGTACAGAAAAGCTATTATATAACAAATACTTAGGGCGCTCTGAGTCTTGCAATGATTTTTCTAGTGAACTCTCGAGGTCTATATAGAACCTTCATTTGACGCAAGCCTGTATGAAAAGTCGCGAAGGTCGTGCCAGTGCGTCTTCAAATTTAGACGTTGGCCGGGGGTTATGTTGTGACAACAAAACATGAACGCTGGGTGTATACGGTGAGAACCCACGTAGGAAAGGACCGGTTAATTCTAGGTTTACTTAATTTACTTTAATGGAGCCCGGTGATAGAGTGGTCGCCTAAATGCTCGTCGTCGGCGTGTGACGGTTCAAGTACAGAGGCTGGAAACAACTTCGTTAAGCGCAGCGTAGAAGTCGACTTTATAGAAAGGTTGAAGTGCCGGCGCGGGTGATCCTTCAACCATGGAGTCGTGAGCGAGGAGGGCGGTTTCGATGGACTATTGTTTCGGGACAACTGGTGTGCGGCCATACAATGCTACGCAGTTCTCGCCGGAAAAAAATAATTAGTGGTGTCTAATTCAACCGTGAGACAGTGGTGTAGCGGGATCAGTTTATGACACTGGGCTTGTACTGTGTATACAAGTGCTCAACGAAAAGCAAGTGCCAGTTCTCCAACTTTCGAAGACAGATGGAGGCTCTTCAAGAGAATTTGATGATGATGGTGATGATAATGACGATGACGAAAAAGAAGATGATGATACTTAAGCGTGACAATGTATCCACAATGGGGTATGGGCCAGGAATGAGGTGGTTGCAGAAAACGCACAGATAACAACTACAGAAATGAAGCGAATAACTGGAAAGTGTATAGAACTGGGGTTCGAAAGAATTACGTGTAACTCAACTGTCAGGCCAGAGGAATGGATATTTATGTTTAAACGCAATATTACGTAGACTTACTGCACCATTCACACGGAAAAAGAACTTTAATGTCCTCTTAGTAAAGGAGGTAGGAATATGATGGCAAACGCTTTGTAATTTGAGGGAAGTTGCACCGTGCGTTTATCCACATTTATATTTTGTCCACATCCCTGAGGATAAAATCTATATGGTGCCGACGCCCCAAGGGACAGTGATACCAAAGCACTTCAATTCAAACGAAGTTTCCGAAGCGGAGCTTCAACATGATGATGATGCACTGAGAGGCAGTGGCAAAGTGAATTGTTGTTTCCGTCTTTGTGGGCCTCAACATAGATAAAAAGCTTCACAGTTCTACTTTTTCTTCTCTTGTGACATGCTTCCAGTTTCTATGTATTTATTTTATTTTATGTTAATGTCCTTCATGAGTTTACTTCTCTTCCGCTATATATTAGTCATTGCACCTTGCATTTCGACCTTTGTTGTCGGAAAGAACAGTTAAAGAGAGGAACGCACAATCGATTTATTCTCCGAACGAAAAGGCCTGCATCACGGAATCTCGTGAACGTGGTTAAGTGGATTTTCACGCGTCTTGCAACGGGACGTCATTCGGCCTCCTTGGATATTCCTTTCATTATATGAATACACGCTGCAGAATTCTGAGGCAATTTGCTACTAGCGCGCTATCTTACAAATATCTGCATAGGTGCTGGCACCTCTCCTCTGCTGCCCCATCTCAAAGCCGACAATACACTCTCAACCGGGCTCGGTTTCTGGTATAAGTGGAAAAAATTTTGCAAATGTTTTCCACTTACGTGAATGAAACGGCGTTCCGTATAAAATATCAAAATATGTGAAACGGTGTTCTATATATCGTAATTTTTACTTTTTAAGTACATATAACAGCAGATATGAAGACCTGTGTTCCCGTGGTAGCCACTGTTAACCGGAACAATGTTCCACATACCTGTACTTATTATTCGGAACACTGCTTCACACACCTCTGCCTAAAACAATGTTTAGGTATGCAGGACACCGTCCCGCATACTTAACATGATGGCACATGATTCCAAAAATTTTACCATTTAAAAAGAAAAAAAACAAAACAGACAAAAAAATGGAATCTGATGCCACGGAACGTCGCTCCACACATTTCACAATTTCCTGCTGAAAAACTTTCCTTTTAGGTAAGTGGAAAATATTCACAAAAAGTGTTCCACTTATAGCTGGAACTTCGTAATAATGAAAGTAAGAGTATGGCAACGATCTTCTAACTTTATTATTTTTTTACGTCATACCAAAAACGAGCCTTTCACCTTCACGGCGTTCTAGATGCTCTGGGTCGTCCCGTTCATGTGCGTTGTGGATGCGCCGTTGGGCGAAGATATCCACAACCAATTCGTCTACGCATGCGCTTTCGAAGGGTGACCGATGTCGATATGTGCACTGGTGCCCTATACAGGCACTATACGCTCATCACTCTGCCCACCTAGGTGCTGTTTGTCATATGTTTGTCATATGCAGGTTCCTCCGCTATCATATATCGCCGTCCTCTTATCGCGTAATATAGCGGTTCCCTTCTCATGTTAAAGAAAAAAAAAATGAAATTGTGGGGTTTTACGTGCCAAAACCACGATCTCATTATGAGGCAGCGCTGTAGTGGGGTACTCCGGAATAATTTCGACAACCTGGGTTTGCTTTAACGTGCACCTAAATCTAAGTACACGGGTGTTCTTGCATTTCCCCCATCGAAATGCGGCCGCCGTGGCCGGGATTCGATCCCGCGACCTCGACACCATAGCCACTAAGCAACTACTTCGGGTTCCTTCTCATGTTATAGGAACTGTTGTAGTGTTGAGAATACAGGCTGTGTTATCATATAATAGACCCTCAGGCCGTGCCGTTGACCATGCAGTCTGCATCGGCCACCTGCTTTATAGCTATATACCAAATCAAACAGAAAGAAACTGAATCGCTTAGGCGAACAAATGTCGGGGCGTTTGTATACATGCCACGCACTATAGCAGCAATACAGCGATTCACACTGCAGTGAGCACGGATTAAAAGAAGAAAACAATAAAAGATAAGGGTCATGGATTCACGGAAATGAAGACGACGCGGGAGGTGGAGGTATGCATGCAAGCGGACTGCGTCTTCCAAGACAGACAGCGCGATCCAGTGAGCACTATAGTATAAATACACGATCCACACACGCACGCATTTATGACGGGCACCATGCATGCAGGAGAGGGACGCGATGCGCCCTAATGGGTTCCGAGAACTCCGTGAAATGAAGCGCTGCGCGCGCCGCGTCTGAAGAGCGCGCGGTTATGTGGCTCGATCTCTGAAAGGCGATCCCCTTTCTATACGCGCTCGCACGTCAGGACCGCCGGCGCCGATTAGTTATGCGGATTATACGAGTGTGGTGAATGGTATATGGCGCACAAAGCTATATTATATGTGTGTGTGCGAGTTGGCGCTCTAAATACGCGCGTCGCATACCGCGCGTGTCTTGGCGAGGTTGTTAAACCCAGAACCATGCGTGTCTGACGTGGCGTGGTTTTGTGTATACGCGTGTGCATCGGTCGCATATGTGCGTCCATTCCCGTTCCCGCATATACAAATGGCGTGCGCGAAGAGAATCATGCGTGTTGTCCCCATATGGAGCTTCCAAGCAAGTACCACTATACACGTGACCGTATAGATATCTGTGTGTGCTGTCCGTAGCACCCCCTTATCCTTTGTATTCTATATCATCCTTCCATATACATCGCGCAGTTCTCTTAGAGACGTGTTCATTCGCTAACCCGGCGGTTATAATAGTCTTCGACGTGAGCGTGCCTTATAACGACGTCGGTTCGGGGCGCCAGCATTACATATATATGTGCGCGATAATGAAAGAAGTCGAGATGTTTAAGTTAAGTCAGATCCGGTTCTGAACTTATTGACCCGTCCGCGATCCGGGAGAGCTGCATGCATGCGCTTCGCGGGAAACAACGGTGACGGAGTGAGGCCGGCTGTGTGTGTTTGCCGTTTTAAATGTTTCTTTCTTAATCGCCCCGCAGTGCTATAGCTGGATGTCGCGAATAAATTAAAGGATTAGTCGCGATTGAAGAAGACGCTCACGCGAGCGGCTTATTCCGCGCGATTGCGAGAAATGGTTTCTTATATTATGCCGACCGCGATGGAAATGGAGCACACGGGCCTTCGAAAAGTGAAGAAGATACACCGAACGTATATAGATGTTCGCCACTCACGCAACAATTGTGTGTCTCGCACGACGGCTTGTGTGTGTATGTTATCACTCCACGGCTCGTCCGATCAGTATAATGTGGACCCCCTGTAGAGGTGATTGGTAAAGTTCTACTTTCGCAACTTTACTCGCCTTTGAGCGAAGGTTTTCCTGCACCACTCCTTCGGCGAAGCTGCGCCGCAATCGAAGTACTATAAAGACACTCGCGTTTGCGTACACCAACAGTGCACAGAGAGCTTACGAAATCAGGTCTTCGCACTGCGATGTATGGAGATTATACTCGATACGGGATCCTGAAAGAATTAAGCGGATATGCAAATCGGCACACACGTATTCTGTGGCTCCGAAACCCATAAAAGAAAAAAAAGAACGCAAAATCTAAGACTGAATCGAAAAAAAGAAAAACTACATCACACGCGTATATAATGGAGCTTGGCTATACAACACAGCCTGTTCATTATAAAACGCGTTTTTGAGGTGCAATGAGATGCTGCCGAAGAGCGTATCTCATAGAGAATTC
The DNA here is from genome assembly GCF_013339745.2 of Dermacentor silvarum. NCBI lineage: Eukaryota > Metazoa > Arthropoda > Arachnida > Ixodida > Ixodidae > Dermacentor > Dermacentor silvarum. The sequence continues at coordinate 149,002,928 of NC_051156.1, forward strand.
ATTGTTATCATTCCATCGATTGCTTACTTAGCTTCTGTAGCCTTTGTTATATTTTTAGAAAAGCTATTGAATTTCATATTTATAATTTTTAAGGGTAAGCGTTAGTCTATATATGCTTGATTCCTCTTGGCATGTTTTGTTTTAAAGCGAAGTTTTAAAGCTAAGCCTTCCTCGCCTCTTCCCTAGGGTTTGGCGTTCATCGTTTCCTCGCTGGATATATATATATATATATATATATATATATATTATACCGTTGAATCTGGTTCATGCGATCTTCAGGAGAACCGGAAAATAAAACGTATTATCCCGAAAAACGTATTATGCAGAATCGTGTCAACGAGATTTCATTGCATATACATACCGTTCCAATCTGCATCATTTTTGTTTTTACTTCGCCTTATGGTAAGGGCCAAGCTGAGTATGCGAGGGCGTGACCTCACCACGACGAAATGACGGGCGGACACAGTAAACGACGTGTTTTCGAGCTTTTAGCTGCTGTCGCGTGTAGTTTAATGGGACACTATCTATAGAAGCACGAAATCAGTTTAGCCCGGTAAAGTATTCTTTGAAAACTCAATTTTCGTTCATCCTCATAGGTGTATTAGTAAATGAGAGAAAAATAAAGGTTAATGTGTTGTGGCGGTAGAAGGAAACGTTGGAAGCGGCGTTTCCACCGTGCGCTGAAGGAAATTGCTTTCTTCGGCGTGTCGTATATGGCGTCCGCCGCCGGGTGGCGCCGATATCGCAACACTTCGAAAGACAATTAAGGTCATTGGGCTGTAGGGCGCTGACCGAGCAAGTGGCCGTACCCATACCTGTTGTAATGTGTTGTTGGCGACTTGAAAAAAGGGCTTCTATATATACTTGAATAAACCAACCCGCCGCGGTTGCTCAGTGGCTATGGTGTTGGGCTGCTGAGCACGAGGTCGCGGGATCGAATCCCGGCCACGGCGGCCGCATTTCGATGGGGGCGAAATGCGAAAACACCCGTGTACTTAGATTTAGGTGCACGTTAAAGAACCCCAGGTGGTCAAAATTTCCGGAGTCCCCCACTACGGCGTGCCTCATAATCAGAACTGGTTTTGGCACGTAAAACCCCATAATTTAATAAACCAGATGTCCCGATGGTCAGGCCAGAAGGGAGGTAGTCGTATACGTGGTCTGGTGTCACCACTGTGGCGGTACATAGGAAACATTTTTTTTGTTCTCTACATTGACAGGTCCCCAATCATATAGTATACGGTACGCACACACATCCAGGTAGAAATTAGCCACAAGCGCACGTGTATACTTCTATCATGCCAACGTTCGCACCGCGTGTGTCACATTGGGCTACACACCAGAGCGCGAGAGCTCATACCAGGCGCGCGTGCCAGTTCGCATTATACGCCAACGACGCTGGAATGAAATGGCCTAAGTTTATATAGCATTTAATTGAGCAACCACTTCGCGAATGCTTCGCTTCACAAAGATCCCAAGGTGTGCCTTGGATCTGCGCAATTTTTATATGCGTAAGCATTTCCATACCCACCCGACGAGGAAACCGGTCCGTCCGTCACCTAAGACGAATGCAATGGATCATACCCCCTAAGACAATGGCTCATACCCCCGTAGGCAATGGCTCATGCCCCCGTAATGGCTACTAGCGCTCAGCAAAGTGAAGCGAACAGTGCGTACGTTTCAATAAAGAACAAGCTCAAAACAAGCATCCGAACCATCAATAAAGCATTGCTTCTAACCCTCTACCGCACTGCCCTTTTCCTTTTAAAAAGGATAAATAAAGTTGTTACTACTTTTTAAACTTGCTAAGTTGAGTCTTGCTTTCTTCAGAATATAATTTAGGGTTTAAAGAAAGTTAGCTAGCCCCCAACAGATGCGGTCAAACTCAATGACGTCACAGCATGCTGGTGCGAAAATTTCAAGGCCGCGTCGCCAGCAGTCCTTTTAGCATTTTTTTCTGGTTTGTCACGCTTAATTCCACGGCAAGAGCGGCATTTTTGTGTGTGTGTGTGAGTGTGTGTGTGCGTGCGTGCGTGCGTGCGTGCGTGCGTGCGCACACACGTGTTGTAAAGGTAATTGGCTAATACATGTAAAGTTGTCTCTGCACTGTCCCTTCTAAAGAGAGAGCGAGCGAGAGAGGGAAATAGAATGGAACATATATCCGCGATTCCTGTGGTGTCTGAAGGATTTATACGCGTAACATTGATCTCAAGTATTAAAATGTAATACTATAGACTACGCGTATCAAGACTCAATGCTCACCATATATTCTTATGTAGATAGCAAAGACGATACACTCTGGCCGCGTATATATAACGTTGTATAGCGTTCCCATTACGCGGATTTATAATATGACCACAGGGAAAAAAATACGGCGGCAAATGGGCACATGACTAACAGCACCTTATTATTTATCTCATCTGTAGCGACGATGGTTTATCAGCGGTACGAAACATCAATTATGAGCGCAAGGATTCGCGTTGCACAGGGGCAACGATTCATTCTACTACACATCGCTTGCATGTTTCTTTTCTCTACTCTTCTTCTTTTTTTATGCTTTCTTCTTTTTTTTTTTTCCTGGGGCCACTTACAGAGGGTTATAAGCGAACCGCTTAGTATATATAGACGATAAAGATCCGTCCGCCCAAACTGCGCTCGAAACTTCTCGCAGTACTGCGAGCAACCGTCATCATTCGAGCATTGCCCTTTCCGACGGTATCAGAAGCGTCAGATTACAGCTTGTTTTGCATGGCTTCGCGGCCGAATATATACCCGATGAAGTGCCGCAAGCTTCGACAGGTTCGTGTACTTTATACTGTATACGTATACTGTATAATATATGGGCTATTTATACTGTACTGGCGCTTGCCGATATTCGAGGTAGTTTTTGTAAGTCATTAAAAAATAATGACGGAGAAAAAAAAATGCAAGAAACAATTTGAAGGAGAACTTGTTCGTCCAGAATCGGGGGCATGCATATTCTTGATTCCGCGTTTGCTTGTGTTTTTATTTTACTGTGTTTCCGTGGATCTTTGGTCCGTGTTCGCCAATGTTGTGCTCGGAAGGGTGTGGCATTCACGCGGCACCTCGTGTACACCTGTCCAGGAACATGTATTGTTTCGTGAACTGGCAATTATATTTGTTTTGTATGCGTGATATTCAGAAATATTAAGTCACTGTATTTCTTTTATTGCGATAACACTTATATGGACATGCCAAGCGAATGTTCGCCGTCGCCGTGGGGTTCCGCGTATATGCCGTACATACTGGGTTATATTGCTAGGCTATTCAACCGCTAACGTTATACTCACACCAGGTCTTACGTTCTTGACTAAATATTTCCTCAGAATTTTGAGTATGGCAGCCCACAAGCAAATTTCATGAGACAAAACATTCACAGTGCACACGTTTTGTATCTTAAATCTTGTCAGACTATTAACTATTATAAATGTGCAGCACAATCATCATCATCATCAGCCTGTATTTATGTCCACTGCAGGACGAAGGCCTATCTCTGCGATCTCCAATTACCCCTGTCTTGCGCTAGCCGATCCCAACTTGCGCCTGCAAATTTCCTAACTTCATCACCCCCACCTAGTTTTCTGCCGTCCTCGACTGCGCTTCCCTTCTATTGGTATTCATTCTGTAACTCTAACGGTTCACCGGTTATCCATCCTACGCATTACATGGCCTGCCCAGCTCCATTTTTTCCTCTTAATGTCAACTAGAATATCGGCTATCCCCGTTTGCTCTCTGATACACGCCACTCTCTTCCTGTCTCTTAACGTTAGGCCTAACATTTTTCTTTCCATCGCTCTTTGTGTGGTCCTTATAACTTGTTCTCGAGTTTCTTTGTTAGGTGCTGAAATCTCAAAGTGATGTAATTTTTACTGGTGCGGCTCTTTACGGGCAGCGTAGTGGCGCCTGTGCGATGTCATTACAGACCCTATACACACGGCGTGTTAAAGCTGTTAAAGGGATACCATAAATTTCCGCGCCATCGCGTATCTGGCGATCCGCGTTAGTCGGACCCGCGTATACTATAGTTAGAACACATTCCGAGAAGGTCAAGCAAACGCAGCGCGCTAAACGATGTCATCGCAGTCAATGCATGCTTCGCCATTCGGGCGAAACTGCCAATTCTTTCTCTCTCTTTCTAATCGTTGCTTTTTATTACAGTCATCGTTTTGCGCACAATCATCATGTCGCCGGGGAATTAGAGCAGTACATGCATGTAGCCGGTGCCGCCCGATAACGGGCTACCAACGTCTTCTTAAGTACAGCTAATAACGATAATAATAATAAAAAAAAATATCGCATCGTGGTGGGTCTCCGTAGGTTCGATCGTTCGCTCACGCGCTCGTGGCGTAATTCCGGTATAATAAGTGATCGCGGAAGGCCGTGTAAAACGCGGCCGGCCGCAGCATCGTATATATAGTGCACATGGAGCACCAGGGTCCCCACGCAGTTTTCGGGTTGCGGCGACATCGTGGTCTTTTGCGCACGTCGAACGTTCACTCGTCCCCCCTCCCCCTCCCCCCCCCTCAACTTGCCTCCTCTCCCTCGAACCCCTCTACTTCTTCTCTCCAGAGGCTTCCCCTCGGAAGTGCGCCAGGCCAATGCGTCACCGAGCAGTGGTCCCATCCGAATCGATTTTGTCATTACGCCGCCGCGGCTCCCCCACCGGCGTTATTTATGGTCCCGTAATTTGGGCGAGGAGGGGAGGGGGAAAGAGGGGGAGAATGGGTGAGGAAAGGAGGAAGGGGAAGGGTACCTCTCCCTCTACGTGTATAAGCGTCGAAGAAAAGAAGAGAAGCCACCAACCACTGCAGCTCGACGCGGTCCGTCGCCATGATTGTGGCCTTTTGTGTTTTATGGTTCCCTTTCAACGCCCGAACTGCGTACCCGAATCAATCTGTCTCACCCCCCTTCTGCCCCCTTCTCTCCCACTCGGCAGTTTCCGCGTGCGTACTATATACAGTCGCGTTCTTCCTCTTCGGCTGTCCGCTTCTTCCTATATATGATACTGTGTTTTGCGCTCTCGTTTAGCTTTTGAGCAATGTGCGCCAGTTCAACTGCCTTTCTTGTTGATACTTCTCTCTCTGTCTCTGTTTGTTAAATTAAATCCCTTTTTAAACTCATATAGCACCCTCACTCTCTACGTGGAGGGTCGTTCACGTGATCGTTCAGCGGTCGCCACTGCGTCCCTGTTGGCTTCTCGTCATTGTTAGTGCGGTCGTTCGTGTCTGATTATTGTCGAGTCGTTAGCGCGGGAAAGGAGGAGTGGCCACAGCTCTTATTTTTTTCTCTCTCTCCCTTCTCTTTAGGGCCCGTAGGAAACAAAACCGAAAGAAAAATCCCTCAAACCAAAAACAAAAAGGCGCGAAACAAATGCGCCCGCGCTCGTACGACTTAACCGACCCTTTAGCACTATAGGGATAACCACCGTGGCGCAGCAAATTTCGCTTGTAAAGAAAAGTGTCGAAAAACAAACAGAAAAGCAAAGTCCCGGGGGGACTCCATCAAAGCGCGAGAATTCGTTTTCCGGTCTTTTCAGCTATACATCTGGTTAGTATGCGGTCATGCTGGGGCGTTATATTAGTTGGAATATTTTCACGGGGCCGTATAGATGACAGAGAATTGAATTGAAAAACGTTTATGGTAATGATGACACACACGCTTTGGTGTTTTCCTTAGATGACGAAGAAATGGAGAAGAGGTCGCGCGCGCACGCGACGCCATCTTGGTTGCTGTATTACCGGTCCGTGTTGCGCTTATAACTTGTAAATATATAATTGTAAATGGAGACTTTCTCGTCACGTATTTGGTGGAGGTCTAGGGGTAGCTATCGATCCCCGCGCCCTAAATCAGAGGCCTAGTTCAATAAGCTTTCTTTCTTTCTTCCTTTCTTTCTTCGTTCGTTTCCATCTGCAAAAAGAAAGAAAAATGATTAGCTGACAAGGAAAACAGAATCAAATTGAATAGGTTGAGAAAGAATCCACAGAGACAGCTTGATGGACCCTCGACCCCCTCGCATACATGCATGCGGTGTCCTGGCTTCAGGCACGTAACACGGTATTAAGAGCTACAGATGCACAAATATTAATGGAAATAATTTCATATTGCATAAACTAAAGAAAATGTTTACTTTGTACATATAGTGAATGGTTGCATAGTCAAGACAAAAAAAAAGTTACGTAGAATCTCTTGAGGGAGTTATCTGAATGATGCGTATAAGCAATTCGTAGTAACTACGTGATGTTGAGTTCTCACACTCTGCTAGTAATCCTAGCACTGCTCAGCGGCTGCGGTCGTCTTGGCGTCATTGCGGTAAATGCAACAGCGCATACGGTGACACGAACTGCTGCGGAAGGCGGCGCAACGTGAACTGATGAGGCAAGCAAACTACTGCAGGTGGCGGCGGCAGGTGCGCTGATGACGTTCCGATCCGAAGCCACGGCTGCTCTACAGTTCTGGCTTGCTAAAGGTGTGCCTAGTGCGTGCCTGATTGCACACGCCACGTGGTCACAAAGACGCGCTCGTGCCACACTGCTCGTGCGTTCGTCGTCGTCTTCTTCCGCAGCTGGCGAAAACATTGCTCTTGGCTCTATCTTGAAAGCGATCGTCTTACGCGAAGGACAGAGGGACGGGCGGACGTTCGGACAGTTTTCTGGTTGGGTAACCAGAGAAATGCTTACGCATTTCAACGTGGATACTAAATCACAGCCTAATTTTTCTTTCGGATGTGGTCCTTCTTTCTTACATACTTCTTCTCTCTCTCTGTCTTTGTAAGATTGTTTTGTGATTTCCCGGTCGTTCTCGCGCTATTATGCTTACTGATCTAGCGTTTCTTTCTATGGAGTTTCCTTAACCGCTCGCTATGCTACCGTGTATACCTTTGCGGCCGCGAATTCTCTCTCGACCTTGGCACCGACAGCTGTCTTCATTTCCAACCGTTAAACAACATCAGTCCAGACGCGCGGCGCGCGCGGGTAGCAATTTTTCTAATTGACCCTCGGTGTCAAGTGGATCTACTACATAGACCTGCGGCGAACGGGTGTCAAGACAGCATGTATACCCTAAAGGCAGGCAGGGCCGAATAAGGCGTCCAGAGCACTTGCCAGATGGGCGTGGCATCGGAGCCCTGTTTGACCACCGTGAACGTACGTGTATGTGTACACGCACACAACTGTATAGGCAACCGCTCGCCAAGAATTATGTAGGCCGCCCTCGGCATATACATGAAGCGCGAGCAAGAAGGCGCGAACCGGCAATCGGCGCGCATTTGCCGCGTCGCCTACTCCGCTGCTGCTGCCGAGCGCCGCCGCCAATGATTGCCTATCAGGACGTGTCAAGCTCCTGTCAGCAGCGCCCCCCTTGAACGATGAACGACAACGACTGTGTTCGTATGTGTGTGCGCGCCCGCACTACTGACTTACGTAGGTTCGCGCGCTACGCAGGCCCGGACACACCCCGTGCACGTATGTATAGATAAGCGCGGAGTCAGTCAGCCGATGATGGCGATTTAATGACGTCCCCTTTGAAACGGGGCGTTGACAAATGGTCACCTAGCCTACTTGAATTAATCAGGTATGCTATACAGTTTTTTTAGCATTTTTGTGTATACATCTCATTAATCTTTTTTCTTATTCCCCTCAAAATCTACCTTGTACCGCTACCTATGACTGTAAGAGATCAAGTCGTATCAAACTCTAAACGTCTCTTGCTTTTCTCTACTGCTGACCAGTTGACGCTTCCGTCCACTTTAAGCCCAAGCGCGCTTCTGGAAGGTGTACGTTACATATTGTTCTCACTGGGTGAATCCCTTCGCATGCCATTAGGGTGTGCTGAGTGTTCTCCGGATTTTTCCTGCAGCATACACATGCCTCATCTAGTTGCGAATATTTGCTCTGGTATGTTTTTGTCCTTAGGCAACCGGCTCCAGCCTCAAATAGCAAGGCACTGCCCTTTGTGGCATCGTACAGATTTTTCTTTCTAATTTCTTTCTTCTCATTCTTGTAAATCTCCATGGTCCCTTTTGTTTCCGTTTTTTTTTTTGCATCAAATTCACTGTCTCTGTTTCTCTAACTTTCTTTCTAATGACTCCTGGCTGTCTATTTACAGTTTCAATCATCCTGTACTTGGTGGCCGACTTTCTTGTCCTCTTCCTCCATTCTATGTCCACGCTTTTCAGGTATAGATACTAGAACTTTTTAACCTCCCATTTATTTTCATCCATGTTCCTGAGCCTTTCTTCAAAACTAATTTTTGCTCTGTGCTTCTTTGACATCAAAAAGGGGCCCAACCCATGTCACCCTGCACTGCCTCATTTGTGGTTTTACCGTGGGCTCCCAAAGCCAACCGGCCTACTGATCTTTGGTTAACTTCCAAGCCCGACAAGATATCCGATTTTAAGCACAGAATGACACTTGCGAACGTTAGCGTTGGCACTATTACCCATTTCCAGATTCCACGCACCACCTCGTACTTATTGTGGCCCCACAGTGCCCTGTGTTTCATTATTGCTGCATTCCGCTTCCCCTTTATTTTCAGATTATCTTGGTGGTTGCTTGAGTAATTCTTTCCTTCGTTTATGTATACGCCGAGGTACCTCTATTGCTTGACTATGGGTATGACGTGCTGTTGAATTGACACCACGTAATTACTCGTCTCTTCATTAAAGATCATAATTCCTGATTTCTCTGTGCTAAACTTAAGGCCTAGATTTGTCGCTGCGTTGCCACAAATATTCGCAAGTGTCTGTAAATCTCTTGTATTGTCCGCTAGTAGCACTATGTCGTCCGCATACATCAGTCCAGGGACCTTCTGTTGCACCATTTGTCCATTACACATGTAGGATACATCAAACCCTAATTCGATGTTTTCCAGGCATCTTTCTATATGCCCTTAACATAAAGCGTGTGAAACAATGGAGACAGAGGACGTCCTTGCTCCTTTAATATCTAGAAATGCCATCGATAAAGGTATATCCTGAGCTACTGAAATCTCTATGCACTGAGTTAGTACAAACATATTATCCTCTAAGCGTCTACCTGTCCTGAACCCATTCTGTAGTTCCCCCAATACATCGTTTTTCACCACCCACTTCGACAGTTCTAATTTTATGGCTTGCATTGCCATTCTATATATCACCGACGTTACTGTAACTGGCCTGTACGAGCTCGGCTTATCGTTATCTTCTTTGCCATTGTAGATGAGGTTCATCTTGCTTTCGCGCTGTCCAACCGGAAAATTCTTTGTTCTAATCACTTGCTCTATGGCATTCGTCAGCAGTGACTTGCTCTTCGAACCGAGGTTTTTGATTAGCTGTATTTGCATTTCATCGGGTCCTGCTGCCGTGTTATTAGGGACATTTTCTGCTGCCTTTTTTTTTTTCAATAAACGCTTTCTATGCTGAATTTTCATCTCTCTGGCTTCTCTGTTGTTGCTGGATCTGTTGTCTGAACTACGCTTTCTTTCGTGCCGAAGTTATCCCTAATACCATCTGTGATGTACTGCAGCGCATCGTCTCCTTCATAGATGTTACCGTCTTCATCCCCTATAGCCGTTGGAGCTTCGAGTGCTTTTACATGGTTCCAGAATCTTGTTGGGGTGCCTCTGTCTATTTTGCGAATGTTATTCACCCAACGTTCACTTGTGCATTAAATTTTATCTTGCACGAGTTCACTTGCCACCCTTTTCTTTTCTCGGTATTTGTTCCATCTAAGGAGCACCTCTTCTTCGTGTAATCCCAACTTCTTGAATTCTCGATGATCCCTAGACGCCTGCTTACGCTCTTCTATAGCTTGCTTTATTCCTTGTTCCACCACTTACGTGGTTGCCTCTTTCCAATCCAATCTTTTTTTTTTTTCTTTGCCGTGTCACTCTTATTTCCTGCTGCTTAACGTCTACCAGTTCCTTATATTCCCAAACTGCTGTAGGAAAAGCCTCAATTTTATTCTCTATGTTTTTTTGCAATCACTGTTATTTGCTCTTCATTCATTTTTAGAAATTCTGATGCTATTGGTCCGTGTTTTGCGTTAGTATCTTTCCCAATTTTTAATGTTAAACATCTATGATCGCTATAACCAGGCTATTTTTTTTTCATTTTCGTGTATTATCATTTGGTCTAGTTGTTCGTAAACCATTTCTGAGACTAAGGCGTAGTCGATACATGACTGCCTGTTTCCGCATTGCCACGTTACCTGTTCGTGGCACTTATTTATAAGGTTCTGTTCATCACGCAGATCCAGCACTATAGAGAACCGTTGTAATCAGTATATCCGTCTAAGCCGTCCACGTGCGCATTCATATCTCCCACTAATATCACCTGGCCCGATTTCTTGAACTCGTTAATATATCGATTCTAATGCAATCAACCAATTCCTTATTTTTTTGCATCGAATTCCTTATTTTTTGCCGCCGAACCAGACGTTCGGCGCGCCCCCAGGCGGCTACCGCCGTGCACTAGCGGAATGCACACTTGTGGATGTTATCGAACGGGCCTTTCTGATTGGGGCTCAGTATACTTATCGCTCTAGTTGCACGCAGCGGAGGGAAAACCATGTCGCGCCCTGCTCGTGCCTGAAGCAACCCCTTGCAAAAGTATTCCACGCTATTCAATATAATATCAGCAGACTATCTATTGAAGGCAACATAATGTCAATAGAAACACCCCAGATAGTCTATAGTGTTTTTTTAAGTGGGGAGGGGGAGGGGGGGGGGAATTCACGCCTGCCCCGGAAAGCCTGTGAGAGCAGCGTCCGTGAAGTCAAGGAAATAATTGCTAAAATGAAATGTTCTTTAAGCGTGTAATTGATTAAAGATGAGGGTTAGGTTTACGTTTAACTTTCTACTCTTAAGGAAGGCAAATAGAAATGAAAGCTGAAGAAAACGGCTACTTTGCCGCCAGTGAAAGCTGGACGGACAACCTGCTAGCTAGTACAATGGAGCGTTGTGAGGCTCTTTAAATGACATAGAACAATATATACCGGATGTCCCACGTAACTTGAGTCAAACCTTAAAAATATGCATATGTCACGTAGCCGGAAAGAACCAAGGTAATTTTGTTTGCCGCCACTTGGAGACACTCAGATGATTTTTTTTGCATTCCGACTAATTACATAATTAGTCTTAATTAATTAATCACCTTCTCAAATATTCTAATTAGATTAAAAGTGTCAATGAGAAAATTGTAGAGCAACATAAAAAACTCACGATACAGCTTTCTGGTCCTCAATACGTGCTACTTAAAGGTATTTTTTTCCGACCGTGAAATAAGCCCGAAGATACACGCAAAGTGCCGCTCGAGCGGCCAGTCGCGCGACAATTGTGCGTGTATTCGCTAACTATTACGCGAACGTCCACGAACTGCTGGTTGACGATCCAGTGATCTATTTCGCACCTTGCGTTGCCACTTTACTCAAGCAATGAAAGTTTAGAAAGACAAGTGTGTTTTAATCGTGTGAATCTAAAAAGAAGTTGCGCCTTTATGTGGGTCGTCGGCTTCTTTTCATCGAGTAAACAACAACAAAAAAGCACTGGACTCACTGAAAAATACTGAAGACGGCCCATGAGCCTGAACACGGATACAAAATTTCGCAGAACACTAAAAAAAAATGTACTGAAATTGAGTTCGAGGGCAAGCACAGCAGACTAGTCAGCCAATTAACGCAACTACGCATGACTGCACATAACTACTACACTATAATATACATCATTATACGTATAGACACTTAAACATGCATGACACGTGTATCACCTGTTATATTAAGGCACTCATGCTATAAACGTGCATCAGCTCGGACCATGACGATTTTGTGTAAACGAAGATATTTCTATCTGCCGCGAAAGACATTCTTCTTTGTATTGACTGTTAAAGTTGAATATTTATTCAATATATTAGGTATAGGGGGGAGAGGGGGGCATATAAAAATTAAATTAAATAATGGGTTTTTACGTGCCAAAACCACGATCTGATTACACGCCTCCGGAATGATTTGGACCACCTGGGAGACCATAAGGTGTACCTAAAGCTAAGGATGCACGGGTGTTTATCAGCACTTCGCCCCCATCGGAACCGGGATTTGATCCCGCGACCTCGTGCTTAGCAGCTCAACACCATAGCCACTAAGCAACCACGGCGGTTGGGGCATGTAAGTAAGTGGGTTGAAGGTGTTTCTGGTGAGGTGAACGAATAAACGAAGAGGAGAGGGTGCTCTGTGTGTGGGAGGAGGTGAATCTTTAAACCTTTACGTCCGCACTGCAAGGAAACCGTGCGAACACAACGCAACACACCCCACCCGTCCTCCTTCTTCCACGGTCGCGAACGCAACCGCGGGAGCCTCCGCTTCGGAAGATCGCGCGACGCGAGAACGCCGTAATACACGAGCAGGCGCGCCTTCGCCGTCCCAACTCGTCGAGCTCAATGGGCTTCGTGCAGGGGCGTTCGACGGAACCACACAGTGCGTGTGTGTGTGTAATAGAAACGAGGCAAGAAAGGAGAGAAGGGCAAAGAAGAAGAGAGGAAAGAAAGAAAGATAGAGAGATTCAAGAGGGGGGCGGCTGTAAATTACGCCGTATATGCGGACCGGTAATTACAGCTGGCGCGTTGCGAGAGCTGCCGCGTCGATCGCTTGCTGCTGCTGCTGCTGCTGGCCACGCTGCCTTCTTGTGGCATGCTTCGAGGGCTATAACGCTAGCCTGCCTGCCTGCCTGCGATGTTGACCTTCTCCCGCGCTGTTCCGTGCGTGTGCGTGTGTGTGCGTACGCGTAGCCTGTGTAGACAAAACTGCTCGAGCTTGTTCAATGCGTGTGTATCGGGCGAGGGTACAGCGAGTTCGGCGAAAGAGCTGTGCTGCTTGGTCGAGAAGGGCGCGCGATTCTTGCCGGCGTTTGACGGTAGGGAAGGAGGGTGGGGGAGGAGGGAGGGGACTGGGCTATAACTCACGGCCGATAAGCGAGATAGCCGGCCCCGGCTGCAGGCAAAACGCTTAATCAATCGCTGTGTGGCAAAAACGCGATCAGGCGCCCGCTGGGTGGTCTCAGCGCTGCAGCAGGTTGCTCGCGCTCCCCCTCGACGGCTTGACTTGGCTCGGCTCGCCATGCGCGCGCGCGCGCGCGAGCGAGCGAGGCAGAACGTGAGCTTGCGCGCCCGTGATGGCTCCGGAGCACGTCTCTATAGAGCTTGCGCTGATAAAGCGTGGTTGGACCTGGCCTGTGGTTTGCATGTCTGTTTTGTATGTGTGCGTGTGTTTACGAGTGTGTATATCCACCGCACGCACTGTGTGTCCTTAACGACTGTTGACTCCCTTCACGCGGTTTTTCGAGAAGCGAGCGGCGGGTGTTGTCCGTAACTGCAGTGAGCCGGGCTCCACCGTCAGCGTGGGTGCAAGGAATTCATTAATTGTATACGCAGCGCTGTCGATAAGCGAGCGATAGCGAACGCCTATATAGCCGTGAGAGAATGGCGCAGTACACGTATAGACGTCGTCGTGCGTGTTATAAGAGGCGCGGCTTACGCTGCGCGCGACCGGATCATTGGGCCATGTGGGCGGGCTTGTGTGTCTAAGCACAACCGGCCTCGGAGTATATCAAGGGCGTTGAAGTGAAGCCTTGCGCCGGACGTCGGAGCGCCAGGCATGCGCTGGCGTGCTTGAACTATTGTTCTGGTTTAAACGGCCGCAGTTGCTGCCGAGGAAATCGGCAAAGCTGAAGACCGTGACAACGAGGCAAAATGATATGAACGCTTCATTAGCTACCGCCCATTTACATGCGGTATATATAGCAAGCAACATCTTCTGGTGAAAGTTGTAACATCTTGTGGCGTTCACACGTCCATGCTATAAGTCCTTGGATGCTGTAGCTATTCTGAACGTTTTCGAATTCCGCCATATTCTCAAGCTCTACATCTTGTCAGCTTTGATTGGCCCAGAGGGCTGTTGCGACCTCTCTAATTGGCTCAACATTCCGCCATTACAGAATATTACAATTTGGCGGAATTTGATGACATCCAGAATAGCACTGCTGGATCTTTCTCTTTTTTTATGTCAATTCGCGACATTCAAAACGCACTTCACGGGCACTTTTCGTCGTCTGGTGACGACACAATGGTCTGTAGATCAAATAGGTGTCAATTTTCACGAAAGCTGCATGACGGCGACAATTCACTTAAACCGCTTCCGTGCATGCAGTTCCGCAAACATATCTGGCTTAATGTAACCGGGATGACTATTTTACGTTGTTCGCGATTTCGAGTTAACTTCGAAAAGCATTGAATGCAACTGTGCATTATACCAAGTGGTCGCAGGAATACGTATACATTAACGATAGAAGCATACATACAAGAAACATACGTATACAACGATAGACAAAACACACGAGTTGTTTGATCTGGGCCGTCAGAGATCCTCTGCACCAATTTCGATGGTTCGGGGAATTGTGGTGTCAGCATACTGAACCCTTAATGGAAGGGGCGTCGGAAAGAAAAGTAAGAAAATTTGGAGGACGCTTGAGCTTCGCCTTTAAGAGTAGAACGCGATAGCATCCAAAGATCCCTGACTGCTTGTCAGGCTTCCCAGCAACCGCAGCTTTCTTTTTTTCTCCATCTTCACCTCCACGCGCCGCTGCCGAGGCAAGCGCCATCTGGATGGTGTTTTTGCAAGGAACGGACCCGAGCGCGCCGCTGTAGGAATAGTATAAATGCTGGAAAAGGGGTTTGTGTTTGAGTTTCCGCCGTACCAGAGTTATGTTTTCTCGTATATTCAAATTACAATCCGACGCTATCATGTCTGTAGGTTATGGTTAAGTCGTACTTTACTATTTTTCTGACACATTTTACTTTGAGAAATTCAATTAGGTCCCTAATGCCTCTGCGCCACGCGGAAGGGCTGCGCGGTTGTGGTTCAGAATGATTTTTCGGCAAACGATGGTCGGCGCCCACACCTGAATTTTTGAGACGGGGCCTAAATTTAACGCGCTATCGCGTTAATAGAATTAATTCTTCGTTGAGCAAATACGCACGTGCGCGCGCACGCACGCACGTACACACACACACACACACACACACACACACACACACATATATATATATATATATATATATATATATATATATATATATATATATATATAATATATATATATCGACACGGAGGCCACGTGCGCACACACATGCACACCCATATATATATATATATATATATATATATATATATATGCACGCGCCCGCGCACACGTTTTTTCTACGAGGGGTAATCATGTCATAAATTTTCCATGACAACGGCACCTACACGAAGAGCTCGGTTACAGGTATACAGAGAGGCTCTCTATGATAGCGAAAGCTTCAGAAAGAACCCAATATTTCACTGGCGAGGCGCGGGTGTATTAAGACGCTATAGGAGTGCGCGCGTCGACAGGGGGAGAAACGTTTACATTAAGAGCGGTAATTATGGTCATAGTTGTGCGCCGGGGTACAGGACATGATTGCGCGCATCTGCTATATAGAAGGCGGCCCTCCCTTGTTTTACGCATTCCCCGCTCTTGCAACACCATATCGGAGGCAAGCGCGTATACATATGCAAAAATCGTGACGAGATGCCATGGGTATTCTCGTATCTGAGGCGATTGGGACGCCTCGTGTGCAGCACTTTGCGCGTATTGCGGGTTATTGAGTGGCGAGCTTCGGGTTAAGGGAGGCCACGCGCACGGCTATTATAGCATATGGTGATGGAGAGTCAGCTTTCTGACCGCCGAGTCGCAACGTACTTATAATGTATGGCGCACGCATGCACTGTAGACAATATACATATTATGCTTAAGGACGCTGTATATACTTACAGCACGACTGCGATTACATCGCGCCGATTGGGGATCAGTTTAGAGACACGCCAATTTCGTCGCCTTCCCTTTTGATACGTGATAGTGAAGCAAGGAATTTTTCAACGGACACCAGTTAATGGCCAAACCACGCACTCTCGGCTAAGTCATGTGATACATTTGCTTGATATGTGACCCCCTCACTATCGGCACCATATATGCTGAACTTGACGACAGTTTGCTATTTTTGAAAGAGACCTTAAAAAATGAATTCTTCTGCCATTCAGCTTAGTTCCAAACAATGCAGTGATGTTAGGA
This sequence comes from Dermacentor silvarum, assembly GCF_013339745.2. Classification (NCBI taxonomy): domain Eukaryota; kingdom Metazoa; phylum Arthropoda; class Arachnida; order Ixodida; family Ixodidae; genus Dermacentor; species Dermacentor silvarum. The sequence continues at coordinate 149,019,062 of NC_051156.1, forward strand.
GCCACGATGTGGGTTCTAACGTCACTTCTTTCAAGAAAACGCTGTTTTGTGTATCGAAGCACAAAAGTAACTGGAACACCAATGTATTTCGGTTCCACCGGAACGCGGGTGCCGTGTTCAGAAATGGAACCGGGGACCTAGCGCCCAGCTGCATATATACAACTGTAGACACAACCACTCACATCAGTGGGTTGAATTGCTATATAAGCTGAGTGAGTGAGTGAGTGAGTGAGTGAGTGAGTGAGTGAGTGAGTGAGTGAGTGAGTGAGTGAGTGAGTGAGTGAGTGAGTGAGTGAGTGATCGATCGATCGATCGATCGATCGAGATAACAACCTCGTTAACCTCTGAAAAAAAGATCGATTAAGTCTATTTCTGCGAGTTCTGTTACGCGTAACAACCGTTCGAAGGGCGAAGAAAAATGCGATGAAGACCTCATCACGGAGGCCATACATCTTCCACGAGCGACGTGCGCGCCTGCTTTCAGCGGTTTGTCTGCTAAGAGCCCGCACAGTGGTTACACAGCTCAGAGAGAGAAACAGGCTAGGAAAAAAAAAATTCCATCAAAGAGGACGCTCTCTCCCACCCCCCTTCTCCCCTCTAAGAGCTTTTCTTCGCGCATACGTGCACACCAGCGAAGCACCCAGCTATAAATACACATATAAGCGAGGCTCATGCGCGGCCATTACGATCAGCGCGAGGAGCGCATCACGCACCGGCGGCCGTACAATCTGCAGTGCCCGCCGGCACCGCAAATTTTTCACGGCGCCGCCACGCCACGACCTCCGTCACGGTCGCACGCTTCACGTCGCCTTTCTCCGCAAGGGAATACGTGCTTGCTTCGCGATTCGGCGAGAGAGCAGCTAACGTTGGCGCTGTGTCCAGCCCGAGGGACACAAACGAAAAAAAGAAAAGAAAAATGAAATGAAGTGCGGCGGGGAAAAGAATAAAGCAACCGTTGACGCCGCCCCGACGCGACCGTTCCCGACGATGCGTCGGGCGTCGCCACGACATATACGTTCCTCCTCTCAACTTCGCCGCCGCTGACGCGTCAGTTGACGCTCCATGTAGTTGGCCGTTGGTCACGCCGCCTGCAACACTGCCGGCCCGTACAGTATATCCTCCCTGGACCAGCCTGCGCCTTCTTACATATACTATAATAATTTCTGCGCGCCCCGCGGCGCGGAAGACGACACGTAATCGTTGTTTGCTCTGAGTGCTCTCGCCACCATCTCCGTCACCATTACCGCCGCCGCCGGTGCAGCGTCCAATGGCTGAGGCGCCTTTCCCGCGGCATAAAAGGTGTTTGGAGAAAATGCTGAAGAACCGCGCGTATAAAAAAAAAAAAAATGAAAGCAACTCCGAGGCGGCGACTTTTCATCCCCGCGCGCGCGCCTCTAGCTTCCTTCTCTCTCACTCTGTCTCTTTCTTTAATGGGGTGACGGCAACTATATTACACAGGAGGGACGCTGTACAGCTCTCTCGCCAGGGTATTGTGCGCACTTGCTGACGCGCAAAGTCCATTTCCCGCGTCCTGTTATACTGTGCGCGCGCACGCCCAATTTTGAGACGAACGCCGAGAGAGTGCTCCGTGCTTGAAAGTATGGCGAGACGGTAGCGGGAGCCGTGTGATTCTTCTTATTTTTTTTTTCAGCGGCTGGCCGCCGTTTTGGTCTCGCTTTGAAAGCAAAGCTCACCAAGTTGAGAGGTAGAGAAGGCCGTGGCGTAAAGTGCGCTCGCACGCCTCGTAAAGCAGCGCTAAATGTCTGCACTTAATCACTCTCGCGCGGCCAGTAGAGATAAATAAGGGAGGCCGGCGACGTGGCTGGTCAAAGGCGCAGACATTGCCGCGCATCGTCGTTTATATATATGGTGTTGCATACACAGCCACGGTCACGGCGCCGTCTTTTACGTGAAGCATTATATAAGGCCTCCGTCCATTTAGGTTCTTTCTGGCCCTGCCGCCCGTCGTATATGACGCAATACGCTATAGTTACATGACGATGTTGATGGAGGAGACAATGGCGCACGCAGCGAGCCGTACAGTATACGCGTCGGCTGGTCCACTGGGCAGGGTACGCGAATAACGAAACGCTTGCTTGATCGTTTTCTCAATAACGAAACGTTCGTTTGCTTGCCTTGCTTGCTTGCTTGCTTGCTTGCTTGCTTGCTTGCTTGCTTGCTTGGATGCTCACTTGCTTGCTTGAGTCGCACGAAAGAACACAGTTTTGAGGAAAGAGCGTTTTTGTGTGCGACTTCTCAAGTACTTTCAAGAATTTGTTCTTTCGAGGTCAGCCAACTGAGCGCATACGCAAATCATTATGAAGGGAACAGCGCCTTTCCTTTCGCGGTTCTTGCATTTCTTCGTTTGTTCATTTCGTTTTGTATGTTTTTTTATTGAGGCAGCCAGTTGTCTTAAAGGTGTTGTGTGACGCTAACAGCTCCCTTAATCGTAACCTCCATTGACTAAAAATCCAGAGGCTTCAGTATTCACGGACATCTGTGCTTTTACAATGGCAAGGAGAAGAGGGACCGAGAGAGAGAAAATGGAAGGAAAGGTAAGGAGGCTATAACGAGACGCACGTCTGAGAGAGAGAGAAAAAAATGTATAGAAAGGCAGGGAGGTTAACCAGAGGTAGTTCTGGTTGGCTACCCTGCATGGGAGGAAGGATTAGGGGGACAAAAAGAGAAAGAGAGTGGAAGGGGTGACAGAGAGAGAGACGAGCACAAACACACCGCGCACACTATATAGAGCGGTAGGGAGCGGCGTTCTTAAAGTCTATCGTGAAGGCCCGTAGACCGCAGGAACCTTAGTAACGCGAGTTAGGCCTTCAGCGCGGATGTTCGTTCGGAGCACTGACCTAAAGCTTTTAGTTCCGTTAGTGGACGATTGTCCAATTGGTCCAGCACTCTGCACAACACTTGTCTTTCGGCATTATAGCTCGCGCAGTCACAGATAATGTGTTCGAGAGTCTCATCGCTGTTGCACACGTCGCACGTGGGGCTGTTGGCCATTCCAATGAGGAAGGCATATGAGTTTGTAAATGCAACGGCTAGCCACAGACGGTAGAGCATGGTCTGTTCACGTCTTGGTAATCCAGGCGGTAGATGCATCCGTATATCCGGAGACAACGAACGCAAACGACACATGGTGAAAGTGTTCGAGTCCCACAGGGGCAGAGCACATTCACGGGACATCAATCTCAGTCCAGCCGCCGCGTCTGTTCGTGGAATGAAGGAACATTGACCACTTTCATGTGCAGATCGGGCGGCCTAGCTCGTCGGCGTGGTCATTCCCGCTGATGTTGCAATGTCCTGGCAGCCATTGGAAGATTATGTTGTGTCCCTTGTCATGGCTGCGAAGGTATATCTCTCGTATTTCTGAGGCCAGTTGTTGATGGGGTCCGTGGCGCATTGGGCTTTGTATGTACTGAATGGCTGCCTTGGAATCACTAAGAACTGTCCATTGTTGCGGTGGTTCCTGATTAATGAAATCAAGTGCAGCACGGAGCGCCGCAAGTTCTGCACCCGTTGAGGTGGCAACAAATGAAGTTTCTAGCTTGATTTCTTCAGATTTTGCCGGGATGATGACTGCAGCAGCAGAGCTGTTGAGGGAGGGGGAGCTCGGGGCCAACTCTGTTTTCTCTATTAAAATACTTGTAAAACGCAGAAATGCTTTCATTAGACAGTTGATTGACCGATTTCAATGAAATGTATTGCCTAATTGAGAGAGAACGTCAAATTCCAGCAAGTCTATGAAGCGCAATTTCGATTTAGAACATCCATTTTCTTATTTCTTTTACAAATATTGCCGAAAATCTGTAAGTGTCAGAAAAGTAGAAGGACGAAGTTTACAAACCCGTAACTCTGCACCAAAAAGAGATACCGCAGTTTTCTGAGCTGAATCTGTTAGAGCATCTCAGGCAGATGAATGTGATATGTGAATCTGCAGCTTGCGCGAAACTGAGTGCTGTGTATACATCAATTTGTCCGCTTTAGATGTATCATTACGTGCCGTTTACAAAATCGTGATATAGTTTTTTTTTTTTCTTTATTAGGAGTTGCAAAGCTACCGACATAATTATGACATATAAAATTTCGATTATGAAGAGTATTTCTAAAGAAGTTTATGACATATTGAAAATCCACTTCCTACATTTACTAGATTTTAACATGTCTTTTTTAATGTAATAAATATCAACAAAGTCGGTGCAATAGCTGATGAGAAACAACGATAAGCTCCGTTTCTATTTACTTAGACAGGAGGAATAAGGAAGATTAGCATTGGGCGGAAAACAAGCCGCGGATTAAATATGTGACATGAGTCGAAATGGCCATTAATTGAGTGAAAGGCATTTGGAAGCCGAGTGGGCGTCAAGAGGTTGGAGCAGAAGGCAGTAGTTATACAAGCTTTCAGAAACTTTGGTCTGTATCAGCGAACTCGGAACATTCACGTTGTTTCTCGGCCAACCACTCGTTACGTACGTGACCTGTCTCTTATTGCGACAGCAATTATACACGGACGCTCGAGGCGCCGTATAATGATTGGCCAAGAATTTCTACACTTCAAATTACACATGCCCAGTTGCACATATATATATACCCAGGGTCCCCAAGCTGTCTGTTCCGTCGTACACTCAGTGCCCAATCGCCCAGTTGCATACCCAGAAGCCGGAGTTGTACCCAGAAGTATGAAGCCCAGAAGTACCCAGAAGCATGTACCCGCCAACTTGGGGGAAGAGCCAAATAACGCTTCGGATATAAAAAGAACAAGAAAAGAGAAACATTGGGTGTGTTCAAACGCGGTCTAAACTCAAGGAAGAACAACTAACTCCTCGTCTGCACAACCCATAAGCTGTGAAGTGCGCGATCCGAAGCGTCAACTGCGCATACATATACGCGTCCGCTTGTACACCACACCCCGCGCAATACGCACGGCACAGCGACGAGTGGTGGAACAAGTGAATATAGAGATGAATGAACGGACACATGAGTGTTAAGCGCGTCCGCTTTTGAAGTGCATATATACGGGCGTATATGCACGTGCGCGCACGCCCTCTCGCGGCAATGCGACGCCTGGCGTCCAATCCGTCTTGACGGGACGCAACGGGCGCCGCCCTTAAGCCTATACAGCGAGGCGGCGACAAAGGCACGTGCGTCCAGTAATCTGCTTACGTCACTGTTCGACGGCCCTTTCGTTTTCGAGCGAATTAAGGGGTCACGTCCATACGTAACTAGCGCTTATATACGCGAGTCGATGATTGTATATGGGTAGATGAGACAGCACCTCGTCCTCCCTTGCCTATAGACGCCGCGCTCGCAGAAGATGTGTCTATTTGACACGGTCGGGTGCGTGGGATTCGGCTAAAGGTGTTACGCGCACGGTCCAACCGGAGATGGAAAACCGCTCGGCATCCGTGCACGCAACGAGTGGATTTATACCTGCAGGGCGGCGGCGTTAAGAGGCTTATAGCAGAAAAGTGGGATGTGGAGGACGCGAAGTTAGGAGCGTTGTACGGTGATACACTGCCCTATAGGAGGGTGCGTCCTTGACGGACGCCTACACAGGTGACAATGAGTCAGGATAACAAGGGGAAACGAGGGGCTCTATTGTTAGATGGAACCGCACGAAGCCCACAGACAATGAAGGCACGCATGGAAAGGATGGGATAATTTACCTGTTAGCTTGAATTGAAATGCAGAAATGAGAACGAAATGAGAACGTGGACGAAAAGACAGCTTGTTACCGGTGGAAGCCGAACCCACATTTTCCGAATCACTTCCTCTTTCTTTTGTACTTGCGTATATGTACTATAGATCTATAGCTTTGGAGTATTAGCCAGCGTCACACACGGCAATGGCCGTGAACTTGTAACATTATTCCAACTGCTCGGGTCGCGTAGTAGCACGTGAACTTGGGCACCGGACAAATAAACTAGCACGTTTATATACTATATACGGTATATAGTCAATGGCATCAAGGCTGCCGCCGAGATATTTGCTATGAGTGGGAATAATAAGGCTGACCGAGGGACTCAATTTTTTGTTAGTTGAGTGACAAGTGAGTGTATTACATGGATGTGCTAATCTATAAGGACAATTCATAGGTTTATATATGATGCAAAACAACAAGGAACGTCTTCATCCTGCCCGCCTCTGTGGCGTTTAGTTGTAAACTTACACGGAAATGCCACACCGAGAAGGCCGAACCTCTACCCTTATCAATCTGATGAGCGTGACGTCACCAAAATACGACTGTGTTGCCGCCAGTTTCGGTGGATGGTCGCCATGAGAGTGACGTGTGCTCGTGAGCTCGTGCGCATTTAGCTGGACAGTTGCGATAAGTTCAAGCGGCACAATTTATTTTCCCTGGTAATGCTGAATAATTATAGAGGCCAGCTAGCACTAGCTTTCCGCGTCAATCGTTCTTGATGGTTAAGAGCGTACAGCGAAGAAGGAACGGAAGTGTCAGTGTGTTCGCCTGCTTGATCTTGTCTTACAACACTGCTGGCGCCTTTCTATAATAAGCGTTTTTATTTATTTTTTCCCCTTTGTTCACAAGCGTGCGGCTTGTCTGTGTTCTTCTATATACTTTGTCTCTCTGAAATATATATGACACCGATGAGGAAGCTATTCAGCTGTTGATCGATGTATAAACCACGGCTGGAACTATAACCGAGATCTTCGAGATGACGTTACTTCTTAAAAGAAATTAAGCCAGTTACGCGCAAGACCGCAGCTTACAGACAACCGGACGTCTTATCGACTTCCTGCCACCCGCATAGCTCCAAAACATACAAACGTATTCGTGTTAACAAATGGTGTCATTGGAATGCGCGGCCCACTGCTTATTATATATACTATAAGCTTACTTCAGAATCGTGAATTCGTTGGAACCGCATGTGTACCTTGCGCATTTCTGTCTATCGTTCATGTTGCCTGCATCTGTAGAGTCGCGTGCTGAGACCACTATATGCCTTCTTCCCGCGCATTCTGCCGCACCGTTTCCCGGACGCGTTTTTTTTATTTATTTGTTTTTCCCAGCACGGGTTTTTCTTTACACGTTCACTGGGCCACCTGCGACGCTCATCCCGTGTGTGGCCGACGACAGTCCTGCGACGACTAACGAAACAACAATCTCGGGAATAGCGTACTCTCACGCAAACTCACGCGCAAGCGCGTTGAAAAAAAAAAAAAAAGTGTACGAAAGCTTCGCCCCGTTGATCTAAGTTGCACGCACAACTATCACGCTTTATCACGCACGCATGCGCGCACACACACCACGCGCTGAAGCGTCGTGTGTAGGCGCATATTACACAACAACCTCACGCGCTCGGCAGGACTGCCGAGGACAATCCCGCGACACCGGGTGGTGGCGCGGTAACGACCGCGCCGCGCGCGGCCGAATAGGGTTGAATCCTGTCAGCCTACAAGCCAATATGTATAGACGATACTACACCCTTTTATGCGCGCTGTCCACGCCACGAACGCTGCGTGATACGCTCGATTCACGCGCTCGCGCGAACAACCGTTCGCGCGTTCGCGCGCCGTCGATGTTGCGGTTCGTGCAGCGGCGTTAAATGAAAAGCCATACACGTCGCAAAGCGTATAGATGCATGCTTGGGCGACAATGGCGAACGTGCGTGTCCGCTTGCCTTCGTATGAGAGAGAGCAACGGGTGAGTCGTCGCGACGTCGGCGGAGATGCCTTCTCTGCGCGTAATCGTCGAGGCTGCTCCGATGGGAAATGCAAAAACAAACACAGAACGAAGTAGAAGGCTTTTTCCGGCGAACTGCTGGAGAGCGTACGTTGCCGCCATGATGCGGTTGTGTCATCGCGGGGCTGTCAGCAAGCAAGCAAGCTCGCGGGAAAGGCGGGCACGGCAGGGCAGGTGAGCGGGATGGACAGCAGCCCGGCCTCTGTCTTTCACGCGCGCGTGCTCGGAAACCATTGTGCGTGGCGCGCCGGCCACGGCTGCGTGTGGTGAAACTGATGGCTCTTGAATGGCGGGGGCGGAGCGGCTTCAATGGGGCCGCGGACAGGCAGCGATTACACGTCCTCGCGCGCGGTTTGCACGGCGCGTTGAAAGGAATAAGGACTGCTTCGACCGGTTGGCTGCAGCGTGGAGCAGCGTATAGAGTATACACTCGATAACGCGCGCGGGGCTCTATAAGGTTGCGGACTTTCAATGTATAGACCACTTTCGCCGCGATTCTCTCGGGTTTCGGGTTACTGCCTTATGCGCGATGTGGTCACCTGGGCATGTTGCGTAACGCAGCAGAAACGCAGAGCTTCCATGAGTCTCGGAAGAAAGCCTACAGCGCGCGCCATTGTGTTTCACAGAAGGTTTGTGGCGTGTGATGCAGGCGTGAGGGTCCGTGTAGCTGTGGGTGGATGGATTTCGTCAGGAATCCGCGCGCACGTGGCTAAAGAAAATGGTGCGAAGGTTGGTTATAGGAGCGCTCGGTAATTGCAATGAAAGAGCGCAAGAAACCGTGTACTACGAATTGAATGGCTGGAAGAACGTTAGTTCTTCAAAGCAATATATGCTATGCTCTGAATATTGTGACGAGCTTTCGTATATGATGGAAGTTAAAGCGGGAACAGCTGTCGAGAGGTGGCGTGAAAGAGGGGGACGACGTTCACAACTGGTTCTCTCGACCATATGTATATATAGAACACCTCAAGCACCTTGAGTCGCTTGCACCGCGCCTTGAAAATAAAAGCCTCTCACACGGAAAGCAGTGCGTGAACAGCATATTGCTGGGGTGATGCGGAAACAGTTTCGTTTACAGAAATCCGACTCGAGCGCTTCGAGTCAAAAGGCAGGGGGGCTGATGCAGCACGACCCGATCGTGCGGGTGTACATGAAATCGTTTGTGTTCGGGCCGTTATCTGAGCTGCAATTTTCTGCGAGTCAAGACAACAGAGCGCTTAGTTCTTGCATGTTTCCTGACCGCGAACCGTCGGCTCCTATAGCGTCCTCGTTTGCATGCATCCTGGCAATCGGGCAGGGCTGAGTCAACCCATACCGTAACGGGGGGGGGGTTCATCCAAGGTCATTCGGCGTTCGCACAGCTCGACCAGCCATGGAGATTTTAGGCATGCTTCGGCCCAACATGTAAACTTCGTATATACCGACGCGACGATTCGACTCGACCAGTCTTTGTCGGCTTCGCATTAGGCGCTTTGGTGATACAGCTAAGCGCTTGCTTCTTTCGCGAAACTAGGGCCGGTGTAGTATAACGATTCCTTTCGCTCAATTCTATTCTATTCTTATCATCCATCGTTCACGGCCGGCCGAGCCCCGGCGAGAACGTGGGCGGAGCGCCGCTCAGACCACTCACGAAGCGCGAAAAGGGATAGCATTGGGATATAAATGGTGCATTATGCCAGCCTAAGCTCACCGGATGTATTTCTTTGATAAGCTCCCTTGATGAGCATAGACTATAAGAACTTGACGTTGCCATCGCTGGACGCTGTCGTATTTCTGCGCTACATTAGCACGTGAGGTTGTGACTTGAATTTCCAGCTGCAGTGGTCGCATTAAGAAAATATAAAGCTTCGCGAATAGGGAGGTGAATAATCGTAAAAATAATAATAAGAATTTTTGTTTATAGATTTCGGTGCACGTTAAGGTAATTCACCTGTTAAATATTATTCGGTAGCCCACTATACTATACATGGCGTTGCTCATGGTATACAGGCCACGGAGGTGAGCCCTCGATCATTGAGACGCACATCCGCGAAGCATGCGGTGAACAAATATAGGTTCAGTAAGGTTGACTGCAGTTGCACATTCTGTCAGAGAAACTGCGTGCACAAAAACAAAAAATTAAATGGCTTAGCTAAGTTCCTCTTGAATTCCATGGTAATAAGGTATTTCTTTTGTTGAGCTATAGCTAGCCTGCTCTACAGTGAGCGGTATACGGTGCGGGACCTTTAGGACAATGTGACCTGTATAACGAAGAATTTTGAAGGTCCCGAGAGCTTCGTTATAGCGAGGTTTTACTCAATAGAGAGAAGTGCACATAATGTCATTTGTTTGCTCATAGCAAATGAACAGAAAGGGAGGAGTGCAGAGCGAACATGGTGATAAGGGCCTGTTACTTTCAGGTATTTCATAATCATTACTTCTGTTTCCAATTATTCAATATTTGAGTGCGCTTAGTGTGTGCATAAACTGAACTACTGAAGTTGGATTGATACTCATATGCGTAACATTGATTGGTATTGTCATAATTAAGGTCATAATATCGTGAAAAGAAATGTGAGAGACTAGAAGAAATGTAGCGCCCGACGTTCGACGAACAAAAGTACAGTTGTATAACCGGGTCCCTCCTTACCTGGCGCACCCTCCATATCTATCCACGTGCACTGCCCGTAACCTATAGTGCGCATGCGCCGTTGACCCAACCCCGTATACTAGATAGCAGTGCTTACGCACACGTGCGCGCGTCGCTTTACCCACGGAGGTTTAACACAATTGGCGCCCCCCCCCCCCCCCCCCCCCCCCCCCCGCTCCCTGAGCGCAGTCGGTTTCCCATTTCCCATACACACACACACACTCGCACGAACACCGCACATGCGCTGCTGTCTCTCAAAGGGCGGGATTTGGAACGGGGAGGCCGCGGTTTGTACGGATGTCGATAACCGCGAGAAGGTTTCGGGTGAGAGGAGGAGAACGGCCGGGTCAGGAGAATAGCGGGTCGGATGATCTCACCGCGGCCTTGGACAAACGGAGCTTGGCGGAGCCGCATATGAAATATGAGCGAGAGAGATTGAAAAAGAGAGAGAGAAAGAAAAGCGAGGTAAGTTGACAATGGGGCGAGCATAGGATTACGCGAGGAAGCGTATGCCAAGCGCGTTTTACACATATAGAATACGACGGCTCAAGTGAACCGTTGTGCGGTTCTTCTGTGTATAGGCCTGAACGCAGTGTATATAAAAGGCCGGTGGTGGGCGAGGTTTGCGAAGCGCATCCCTGCTGTAGCTCGCTTGCCTCCCGCGTCATCAACTCTTCGCATAGGAGGAGGAGGATCTTGGGTGGGGGTGCAGAGGTGGAGGCACCCGGCGTCACCATTCTGCATAGGGATAATGTATAATATATATATATATATATATATATATATATATATATATATATATATAGGAGTGTAGATATGATGGAATGTAAAAATGTGTATGACGGGCGCGAATTGCGAGAACATAGAAGGAGAGAAAATTATAGGGAGTCACTCACCGACGGGCCTTAAGTACCATTCCGCCACCTCACTCCCTCCCCCCTTTCAAAGACTAAATAAATAAATAAATAAATAAATAAATAAATAAATAAATAAATAAATAAATAAATAAATAGTATTCAGACAGAAACAGCTATATACGGCTGTTCCGATGACGAGAACGAAGACGTTGATTGTACTATAGCACGCATGACAACGACGATTGCACGATGGCTAGCACGTTATCCTGTCTTTATTTAAATATATAATAAATTGATCGGCGTATTTCCCCTTAAAACCTACAAAATAAGGTATCGCGCTTACCTTTTGCTTCGATTTTGCTCAAGTTTCGCAACGAGATGTACGGAGTGCCACTGTATATACGAAGCGCGTATCCACGATTCGCGAACATTGTACTTTATAGATGCTCCTCTTCGCACGCGAGCTGTCAGCTGCGTACAGAAAGCTAAAATCCAAGCGGTGGCGGAGGGGCTTGAACGCGTCGCAATGCCCGTAACCCGGGCCTGAAAAAAAAAAAAATGGAAAAAAAGGAGAAAAAAAAAAAGAACGAACGCTGCATGCGTGCACAATGCCAGATGGCTTCCCTGGAAGAGAGGTGTGTGCGTGTGTGTACGCCTCTTCCCTTCAGCTTGTCGTCGTCGTCGGTAGCGGCCCGGCGGCCACGGTGGGCTGAAGCCCCGCCGCCGGCCGTGTCCAGCCTCCCGTAGCGGCGCTATGTTTCCACAAGGTGATGACGACGTTGGCGAGCCCTGCTTCTTCGTCCACTCGGCGTTGCGTGCACGCGCTGCCGGTTTAGTATAAGGGGCGAGGAGGAGGACAAGTGTCAACACGGGGACAGCCAATAGGAAACGCGCTTTTTTCGCGCCTGTTGACTCTCGCGGGGCCGGCAACAGCCGTGCATGTGCGCGCGCAAACGCGGAAGCGCTTCCTGCGTTTCGTCCAGTTCGCCCCCTAAACCATTGTTCTTCGCGTGTATTCTTTTTTTTTGTTTATCTTTCTTTTCTTTTTCCTCTTTCTTTTTGCAACTTCCGGCTTTAACGTTGCTTTTGGTGTTTCCCCAAAAATGTAATAATGATAATCTTGCATGAGTGATATCGAAGCAGCTCTATCAAGCGCTAAGTCTTCTCTCAAAAAGTTATTAGAACAAGAACGCAAGTCACTTGCCTACATTATCACGCATTTCGCGATTCAACCGCGTTCCGTATGCATTAACACAGGTATTCCAAAGTTAACTGCAACAAATATAGAAATAGTCGTCTATTCACGTTACTAGAGGGAACTGTGGCGGGAGCTGCAAAGCAGGGTGACTCAGCCAGCATTGGTTGGTGTACATGGATTTGCCTAAGCTTCCTCGTTATATGGCTTTAAACGGCTTCGTGACCGTATGCAAACTGATAATTTTCCAGAAGGTACGGCGTTATAAATAATGATGTTCACATTACTAAAATTGTGCAATGGCAGGATTCGAACAGAAGACATCTAGCATATATAGGCGTCTTATATTGAAACCCTTACGCCGCAGACAAGCGGAACCACTGCAATCAGCGGCGACATGCGTGTTAGCAGAGTCTTATCGCGTTCTTCATTAAAAATAAAGGAAGTGTAGATCGCTTTGTCTGTGTTTTCTTTCCCTCCGTCTATGTTATTTCGTGCTGCCTGTGAGTCAATGATGAATTACCAACTCGCCCAGCGAACCACCCTTGTGTAATATATACATCGTATCTTAAAAAATAATAAATAACCTGCTCGTAAAAGCATACTCGTGACATACGAGCTTGTGAAAGCAAAATTATGTACATAAGCACATAAAGTGCGCCCATAATCCGTGCATACGTTCAACTTTCATAGGTGCGCTCACGGGAGTGCACCAGCAACAAAACACATTAAAAAGTGTAACTACAGCAAAAAAAAGAAAGAAAGAAAGAAACTATACGAGCTCTCGCGACATATACACTATTTTATATTGTTAAAGCATCCTGCACTCTGTCTCTCTCTCTCTCTCTCGTTGAATAGAATAATGCGCGGTACCGAGGCATTATTAAAAAAATGAAAAGAAAGCAGCACACCGTGGCTTCGTATTTTACGTTATTAATAATGATAACGTGTCGTGTTCTTCTTCAGTTGCTCCCCGGGGAGGAGTGAGTCCCAACCTCGACGGAAGCGCCACCCCTCGGCCCCGCTTGCGTGCGAGGGTCGCTAGCCGCGGAAGGCGTACGTTATTTGATTTGGTCCCATTGTAGCGCGAAACGCGAGATCCGGCTCCCCTGCTTGGCAGCAGCTTATATCCCCGTCTTCTCCGCGAGTTGCGCACACAAAGGCGCGGTTTTCGGTTCCCCTCCGCTGCCTGGATTTCCCCCCGTGTTGAGTCGTCTTCCCCGCCCAGCAGCAGCTGAGCGTCTTCTTTCAGGCGCTCTCGTTAGATGCGTCGGACGAACGACAGAGGGCGCTCCGCAGAAGCTAGACAGCGTACGCGAGGACCGATCGCACGTTACGCGATGACGGAAATACTCTATGCTATATTTAACGATACTGGCGTGTTAAAATGCCAGACGCAGTAGAAAAATAGAAATGAAGGAAAGCTGGGCGGCACCTGCCACTACTCCGTTTCGCAGAGAGTGCTCTTACCGTCTCCATAATAGGGAGCCTACATGCAAGCGCTGTTTTGTAGTCTCCCTAGTCCTATAGTTCCACTGACTTTAGTCCATCCATCATCAAAATAAGTGGGCGGCTAAACTGCTCAAGTGTTTGTGCCTGAAAAGTGTGGATACAAAATGGAGGAAGAGGTCAAGAAAGTGGACAACCAAGTACAGGGTAGTTGAAAGTGTACATAGACAACCAGGAGTCATCGGATCAACTTCAGTAGATTGAGGCCACGCTCCGCTGTGCTGAGTACGATGAACGCCACCTACGTTGGTAGTGCTTCTTGATGCCAGCGTCCCTTCGAATGCTGGCATCGAGGCGTCGTATTGCTGAGACCACCGGAGCGTTCACTGTCGGTCACTTCTCTTTCTGCTCGTCGGAAAGTACACGGAGGAGTGTTAGATATATAAAGCTCTCTGCAAACAATGGGTTAAACGCTCGGCGATCTATCGCGGACCGAATCGGATGCAATTATGTTCGTGTATGTTCGTGTGAAACAAAACGTCAAAACAAAACAAAAAAGAAAGCTCACGAAGATTTAAAAGAATGGGAAGAAATAAATTACAAGGGGAAATCTGTACGGTAACACAAAGGGCAATGCTCTACTATTTGAGGCTCGACTATAATACCATCCCGGAGAAAATATTCGCTCATGTGAGCAGGAAAAATCCGGAGGTCAGCCTCACCCAAGGACAATACACCTTCCAGACTTCGTAACAAGATGAGGCATGTGTATGCTTCAGACAATAATCCGGAGAGACTCGAGCACATCCTAATGGAATGCGAAGGGATTCACCCAGATGAGAGCCGTAGGTAACGTACACCTTCCAGAAGCGCTTAGATTTAAAGTTGATGGAAGTATCAACCGCTCAGCAGTCGATATAAGCAAGAGACCTTTAGAGTAATTGAGGGGAAAAAAAAGCAGGGAATAAATTTATACGACCCGATCCGTTACAGGCATAGGTAGCTGTACAAGGTAGATAGAGAAATTTTGAGGAAGAGAAGAAATATTAAGGAGATGTATAGGAAAATGCTAGCATGAAAATCATGTGTAGCATACCTGATCAACTCAAGCAGGCTAGGTGACCATTTGTCCAGGGGACACGGAAATATCCCCTTATCACGTCGCAGCTATAGTACGGCAGCTAGGTGCCATGTTCCCGACTGGGCTGTATATAGGGCGCACTCTCGATAGGAGCGCGAGGCCTTATGCCCCTGCACAGGCACCTACACAGCCCAGTAGCTCGTTGCTTTGGCGTTGACAGCGTGGGAGGGCAGATGTCCTAACTGGTCCGAAACGTGTGCACCGAGATTCTCAAGCTGCCGTGTATGCAGTGGTAGATAGATAGATAAACTTTAATGCAAAGATAGTTTTGTCTTGCCCCAATGGGGCATCGCTAATGGTCAGGGCCCCTAGTCCAGGGCTCCACTGGCTCTTTTCATCTTCGCTGCTCTCTGGATCAGCTTGAGCTGGTCGTCGAGGGCCGAGCTGGACATCAGTGCCTCCCATTGCTCCCTCGTGGTGTTCGTGTCTTGGTGTTTTATGTTGTGTAGCGTGCACTCCCACGTAATGTGGTATAGGGTTGGTGTGGCCCCACACTACGGGCATTCGTCCCTGTAGGCTGTGGGGTGCATGCGATGTAATATGTGTAGGTTCGTGTAAGTGCCTGTCTGTAGCCTACGCCTGCACTTATGCACCTATGGAGCCTATGCAGTGGCGCTGCACCTTACGTGAGTGACTTCATTTAAACACTCCCTTCCCTACCCGCCAAGGGGTCCCCAATTCCTTAAATCCCCTCTTCCCCTTTGATATATAAAATCCAGGCCATGTCGCTTGGCTCGAGAAAGAAACAACATCAGCCTCCCGCGCCAATCGGTCGAGCGTGCTCGTTGACCCTGCAGTAAAGCCCCTGCAGGCGCGTCTCGCGCCCTCTCTACGTCGTCGGCGAAATCATTCATGAAGGACGCTGGTACGCACCGCCAGGGGACGGATGAGCGCTTTTCCCCGCACGGCTGTCGGTTTCCCGGCCGCGGCATGGGCGGCAGGACGTCGGAGATGAAATGCGCGCGCGGTCGATACGCGAAAGCGAAGCGTATGTAGCGGTAAATGAGAAAACAAAATCGGCTGATGATACGTGCGTGTGAGGGAATGGGTGATTAACGAAGCTCTCTTTGACGTTTGCAGTAGTGTCCTCATTTCACTTTCCTTCTATGATGTAGATCAACGCGCCTTGCTCAATGCAGGCTCCGCGGTCTCAATTTGTTCTCTTAACTTCTTTCTCCACACTCGGCTTCATTTGATGCCGACTTTGAAAGTGAGAGCTTTCGTTTGGCTCTTCACCCCACTATGTGGTTTGTCAGTTCCTAGCCGTTTATCCATGGGCCAAATTGAGACCACCAGATGTCACTAGAAATAAATTGAATATAGGGAGCCTACGAATATATATAGGGTCCCTAATTAAATACATAAATACAAGTGTCCGACGGCCGGTTTTTTTTAAGCCTGGCTCCCCATGCCTAGAAGCTCAATACTCTGAAGCTATTTGACCACGGACGTACGCCTAAAAAGGCGGAATAAACTCGTGCAATAAGCCAGTGCTTGAGGCACCTGGCGCGCTATACACGTCGTATGTAGCAACAGCTGGCGGTGAAGTCTTCGATGTTGTTTCCGTTCGACGTTGTATGCCGCCAACCACCAGATTCTTGTCGCATCCTTCATTCTGGGGATGTGTCTTGCTTGAAGCTCATCGTCACCGTCGTCATGTGCACGTTTTTTGTGCCGTAGGCGCTTTTTTCACGACTCGACCAGTAACTGCACACACAATTTCTTCAGAAACTATTTCTGTGCGATACGCACATCATCAACCTCGATCACCCGTTACAATATATTGCTTGTTGTGGCCCCCGAAATACGTGAACAGACACCACCGTTCTCAGAGTCTGTGGGGAGTGCAAGACCTCTCACGAATCCCCAAGCACGATAGCGCATATAGTGGCTAGCACCTCCGGCTCCGAAGTGCATATTGCTGCAGTCACGTACGAGCGTGCATGCTAATTCCAGTGGCGATATAGTAAAGAAAGCTTTGTCTTCAGCAAGCTTGATTGGGATGTATACCCTCCGCGCGTTTTTCTCACAGCCGTAACACCTGATGTGTTTAGATGTTGTCAACCGTTGAACATCGTGTGCCCTTAAGCTATTAGGTCTGTGTGCATTGGGATAGCCATATATATATATATATATATATATATATATATATATATATATATATATATATATATACGGCGATAAGAACCAAATACAGGAAATCAAGGCATGAATTGCAAACTTCAAGAAAATGCGTGCGTGAACGTGTTCTTGTCCTGTTTCAATTGCAGTGTTTCATGCCTTGATTTCCTGTATTTGGTTCTTATTGCCGTTGTTGATGTGTCCTCTGATGTTCTTTTTTCTTTGTGCCCACTCCTGCTTGGAGTCAAGCGACTCTGCAGTATTTCTAAATAAAGATTTTAAAAAAATTTTATGTAGCTGGTTTTCTGGCGCGGCTTGTCTGCAGCGCAAGCGATGTATACATATAGTGGCCGTAGTAGAGGAGGTCTTAATTTTTTTTCGCCCTAGTGGCGTTGGCGAAGCTGAAAAGTGGCTGCTAGGATAACTTCGTTGAAGACAAAGGACGTCGTCAGCGTAACGGAATGGACGGACGGACAAAGCAAACCGTGTCGAACACGATCCTGTCGCAGTAAAAGCAAGTGCATTGCCCGTGTGTCAAGCAATCAGCTTGCTAGAGTGGTTATTTGGAAACATGTGGGCATCCGTGCGACTGCGTATTAAACGCTCGTGTACACATCCGATACCCGCGGACTCTTTCAATGACATTTTGCCGTGGACCTTGCGCTTTCTCTCACATCAGGTTAATGTCCCTGCCATGCACCTTCCTCTCCCTGTGTCTCTTGATGACGTCACTTAAGAGTATGCGCGGAAACGTTCGCTATCTCCACATGAATACTCTATGCGTTGATTACATGTCATCTGTAATAAACCGCCAATCTGCAACTGATATAGAAACGTATCTGTTCAATCGCAACATTCCTGCGGGGGCATGCCGCAGTGGCTGCTGTATATATAGTACACGTCGTTCGCAGCCAGCTCGTAGAGGGCGGTGGTAGCTCCGCGAGCTCTAAACATAACAACGCGCCAGACACCCTGTACACATGCATGCTCCCGGGAGCGAGAACGTCTTAGCGAGCCAAGATTGTGGCCACATCGCAAACACACACAGCCTGCGATGTCGCCGTAAATTTTCATCACGATTCCTTTAATCCCCGCGACGTAAGCCGCGCGCAAGATACGTTCGCGGCTTTTACGCCCTCGTTGCCACTTTTACGCGCCGCCCTGCGTACATAGCGTGACAGGTGTTTGTACACTTTACGGCGACACCTCAGCGGGGGGCGCCACCTCTGCGGAGAGACAACATAATCCGCGACCACATAGTCTACTCGATGCGCCGATAAGGGAGGGGTCCAACGCACGTGGACACATGCGTGCGTTTTGTATATCCGCGCGCAGTCGTTCGTTGGCCGCGTATATTCAGGTCGTTCCAAGCCGACCGAGCGGCCGCGGTCCGCGTATCGTCTGGCCTCGCGGCGCCGTCTCCTTATAGAACGCCGGGCTAGCACGCCACATTGCGCATGCGCACACCAAGTGGTCGGCGAATGTTCGATGGACTGGAGAGACGCACGAAGCCCCACTCCGAGTGGCATGTCAGGCGGTGTGTGTAGAGAGATATACACTGGATTCCTTATTTCGATCGGCCGGACGTGCTTCCATCCGGGAAGAACCAATCTGATTTACGAGCGACGCAAACATGGGTGTCTCGCGGTGGGAGACCGTAAATGTCACTCGTCTCTGTGTCGCGCGTCTAAAAAAAAAAAAAAAAAAAAAAATATGGTGCGTAGATTTTGTTTCAGCTGTCTAAATATCGTTTCTTATTTGAATTTTGCATCGAAATTGAAAGGAAGAGAAAACAAAGAAAAGCAATGATAAATAGACAAAGAATTGATGGACACGAAGTAAGAGACAGGTCGTTTGGAGAGAGGAGTGTTGCGGTCTGCTGGGATTATGACAGAAACGCAACCTGTGTCGTCTGCAGGGAAGCATGAAAGTCGCTATTCCGGTAGCTACTACTGCCATATATATATAGACTACTATATAGGCCATAAAGGGGGCAAGAAACTGGTAGGGAAATGGGCGTAACACGAATATTTGAGTAATTAAGTTCTTAACTAATTACCTTATCGACACACACTGTAGCGGGTCATTTCGCGAGGCGTGTCCACTTAAAACGAATTCTGATCATGGTGTATGTATCGAGATAATAATTCCCTCGGTGTTTAAGTTATTTTTTCCCTTTAAGGAGAAAAGAGTTTTCTTAAGACAGCATACGTTAAACAACATTGCATTTTTAACGTAAGTTCGATGGCGCCGGAATCGAAACCGCAGTGTCATCCTCAGAATTCGTTCTAAGCGCCTTGCAAACTCACGAGCCTCAATTCGTAAATCGCAATATGCGCCGCGAAGTAATGCGTTAAAAATGTTATTAGCGTATTTTTTTATTAGTCAATTATGCATTTCGATTTATTGTGCAAGTAATGTCTGTCTCTTCCATACTTGTACACGTTGCAGAAAAATACTGACCGAATAGAATTACTTCATCCAAAAAGCGTAATTGAAAGTAATTGAGCAAGTACTAAAATGTAATCGCTTACCATTACGTCCCTTTCCTCTGAACCTTTATTAACGTTGCACAAATACAGTAAATGTAACAAGCTAACCTGGCTCTTTCAGTGCGTCCTCTGCAGCTATTCACGCGTTGTTTATCTTCGTTAACAATTACTTTTCAAAATTTTCGTTGGTCATCAACCGTAGTTTTCTTGTGATGACACACCATGCAGGGGGCAGCGACTCTTCAAACTTGTTCGATGTTCGCTTTGAGGGGCGATGTTATAAGCTCGCGCAGAATGTTGGGCTTATACCCGGAGTCTGGGTCCTATATGAAGTGCAGCGTTTTATTGAAATCGTCCGTAGGTGATTTCCTGGCGTGAACGTCTGGAATGGTCATCGCTGTCGAGCTATAGAAATGCCAGTTCAAATCGCGTAGGCTGTTGTGAATCGCGTGGAACGTTGTGAGCGCTACCACCGCAGCCGTAGAAACTCCCAGCTGACCTCCAACGTGTAGCCGGTAACACGCGACGTGAGAAACAATAATTACGGATTACTACTACTACTAAAAAAAAAAAAAACTAAAAAAACAAACGCGCAAAGAAAATGTTATCTAGTCGTATGAGGTGCACGCAAGGTAACTTGTATGTTACAATCATTGATAATTACGTTTCAAAGCAAAAATCAGCGACGCCGGCTACGTTGCTGATTGATACCGAGCATATTTTATTTATTTTTATTTAGAAAATACTGCAGGCCTTATAGGGGTCCTTGCAGGAGTGGCAGAAGTACAGGAACAAAAAAAAAACAACAACAACAAGGAAATGCAAGATTACATGAGTAGCAAAACAAAAATAACAAGAATGAATTACAATGGAATGAATGCAGGAAAATAAAAAATAACAATTTCAGAAACACTGCACCAAAACAAATTAAACAAGAAGCAAACAACATTTTTCAGCTGTCGCATGTTCAGCTGTCAACACATTCAATGCTTTCAGTGTTCATAAGAAGCGATATGGCCAAGTTATTCCATTCGGTTATAGTGCGAGGAAACAGGGAATTTTTAAACGTGTTGTTCCTGGCAAAATACGGAGTTAATGACTTGGCATGCCGGTGCCTTGTTAATCGCCCTGCTAGCGGTTGTATGTATTGTTGCGGATTGAGAGATAGCTGATCATTCTGAAGCAGATAGAGGAGCTTAATCGTTTGAATTTTCCTTCGCAACTTTAGCGTTTGTATATTATTGATTTTCATTAAGTTTGAGGGAGAGTCAGTTGGATGGTATTTAGAAATTTTAAAGCGTACAGCTTCTCGCTGAATTTTTTTTCAAATGCGATCGATGTTGCGTTTCGTGTACGGGTCCCAAACAATTGCCGCGTATTCTAGTGTAGGCCTTATAATACAGTTTTAAGCCAACAGCTTGGTTTCCGGAGGTGCCATTTTTAATTTATGTCTGAGCAGACCAAGATAGGTGTACCACGCTTTTCGGCCTTTTGGCTAATGTAGTTTTTTTTTTTTTACCACAGTATATACCATACTGTGGTTACGGCAAGTAAACCTCCAGAAAGTAATTATAATTTCATGCATTTCAATTTACTGTGCATGCACGTCCGCCTCTTCGAGCAATCCTCTTCACTCTTCAAGAATTAGAACAGTGGTATTTGCAACAGGAAATGTTTAAAAATATGTTCATCATAACTAAAACGTAAAAAAAAATGAAACAGCTGACCGTATTTTCGCCCGGGTTTGTTAACAATACTGCTGTGCATTTTTTTTTCTTCATTCGTGCGCTTCTCCTCACGGGCACTACGCGTCCTTGATTATAGGGGGAGGGGGGAGTAGGTGGTCGCACTGCGAGGCGACCTCGGATAAAACGACCGCCGTGCACGAGATTTATGGCACGGCTAAGTGCACGCAGTCTGCAATACAAGTGCCACGTATACAGCTGACGCACGCGCAGTCATATATAACTGCGGAAACAACCGCATGTGCCTAAACAATAAGAAGTGGCGCCACGTATACGTGCAACACGCGACATCGACCTCGAGCTGCGGATTTGTTTTCCAAAAGTCCATAGTCACGAAGGCGCACTCCCTTCTGCAGAGCTTACCCAGTTCTGGCCGCGTGCGTCCCTCCTTCTATAAGCCACCGATGATGTAGATACGTGCTGTACGTGCAATGCAAAATCTGCGTATATATGCAATACCACACTGAAACGGGGGCTGAAGCCGGCCCAAGCACTCCTCACGGCTTAAATTGAAAAAAGGGAGAGAGAAAAGTCACAAACAGAAGTTCCGAGTCAATAAATGCGCTGAGCAGTTCCCCTGCAATGTATACACCCCTTCACACGAGGGTAGCCAACCAGACGCATTTCTGGTTAACATCCCTGCCTTCTCTTTCTCTCCTCCTCCTCCTCCTTCACATGATGTAGCACTGCTTGAGCCATACCTCCCAGTGAACTATAGTTTACATAAGCAATGATCAAGATTTGTCTTCAGTGAAACGCCACTGTACACTGCGAATTCATCGTAAGCTCTATTTTCGTTTTCGAGGCGTCGAGCGCAATGTTACGCATATCCCTGATATTATACTAAACCGTGAGACTACACTGAGGAACCGTGATGTTATCATAAAACGTGATGTTATGAGGAACCATGATAAACCGTGATGTTACAGGGTTATCTCGATACCAGCTCATAACATGCTTATCGCAGCTAAAGGAACTGTAGCAATTTGACGCCACTGAACAGCGCAGTGGAGAGCTTTCGTGGAACTCGGGTATAGAGCAGTGCAGTAGAGATAAATGAACTAAATAGCAACTTTCCTCGGATTCGTCATTTTGTTGTACCACGCTATCAGTGTATATAGCGTACCTACGTATATGTATGCAACGGTGTCGACCAGCTGCACTGTCTACTTCAGAAGTTCATTCGCCGTGCTTTCTTCGGCTGTAACCGCTAACAGCGAACTTTGCAGTTTTAACCCGCTCGCATTTTAAAAAGCTACACTTTCGCCCCGTTCTCCAGTAACTGGTTAAACAGCGCAGTCTTGACTTTTGGGTTTGGGCTCCATACATACCCAGGAATTCTGAACATTGCCCCTTCAGCCATCTGTAAGCTTCACCGCACTGCACCTGAGTAAAACTCAATTAGCATCCTTTTCAGAAAATCAATTTCTAAAGATCGGCTCAGTCTCAAGAATTTTCATTTGCCAACCTTGAGAGGGTAGTATACGCCCTTGTAATATCATACGTACTTAAAGCACTTAGTCGTAACTTTCCGGCTAAATTATGGCAGTGTTTTGGTCCTGGCCAAAGTGCAACGCTGTAGAGAAGCCAAACCGGGCTAAGTCCTGATTAACCTCCCCGCCTTTCACTTATCCTTCCACCCTCCCCTCTCGTTGTGGCAAAGCTATAGAGCGTTTTTTTCATGGGCGCCGCCATTGCGTAGTCAGTGGCGCCATCTATGGGCAGTTGGCAATCTGGCTTGGGCGAACGCCCGTGTTGTATGTTGTGGTATAAGCTCGGCGCAAGTTCATGGTGAATTTTTTCGCACTCGCGTGGTCTATTTAGCATGAAATGGCGTCTTCTACCTGGGGAATGGTCCTGTGAGGCGTAGTGAAGGAATTTAAGCCTGAAGTAATTAAGCGTCTGGAGTAACTGCTAGTGATAGGGCGGACGTAGCACCCAGCGAGAGGTGTGTGCGTTTGTTTGAGCTTACAACCAGCTTCGGATACCAGTTAGGTATTTCTGAAAATTCGTTTCACGAATGTTACCTTACTGCAGAATTCTCAGCACTGTAATTCTAAGCTCTGGTTTAGCTGCGACGAGTAGTTACGAAACATTTGACGATCCTAACAGCGTTAGTACCGTTCTGCTGGGAGAATAAGTCGTGCTGTTTACTTTGACAAGCGTTCAAGTTGTTATGTGTAGATACAGTTGGCGACTGCCTTGTTTGCTTGGCAAGGTTTCCACCTACAAATAAAATAGTTTGGTTAATAATAACCGCATACCGTACAGTGTAAATCACACTTTTCGAGCGGTCGAACGACCAGCTGCAGACTGTGCGAGCGCCCGAGGCAGTACTAAATGCTGTGTTATAGACCTATTTGTTCTATATAGCGTATAGTCCAAGTAGTCCAAGCATGCGGCACGACCATGTGGAGTCTTATTGCGTCGTTATCACGTGTTCCGTTTTATTTTGCCGCAAAAGGAGGCCATATGAACTCTTTTTTTTTTCTTTCTCCATAAGTTCAGTCATTTACGACGCATTCACTCAGGTTACGTAAATTGTGTCCTTACAAATAGGTGTTGGATTCTCTTTATGCGATCCCCTTTGTATATTGTGCCTTACAGTGCAAAAAGCCAATGCTGATCTAAGCAGGAAGCAATTGTGTGTATCATATTGGCTTGCCAACCGCAGTGCTCGCTGTGTTGAGCAAAGCCTTCGGCCTCTTGCAGGAGGCTAACGTAAACATAGTGATTTGAAGTCTACTAGACTTAAAATGTGCAAGAACGATGCCGGTGGCCGATGGAAGTGTTTTACAACTGTTCGTCGAGTGAAAAACGATACATCGAACATAGTTCACAACACATACACGCACCGAGGCTGATGATGCGCGTCGCATTTTTGCACATCCAAGAGAAATTTCCATATACTGTAGTTACTGCTGCACCTAAAGGCTACACAGTGGTTGTTCGACGACCTCGTAAGAACTGACATCCCGTAAATTGCACCCAGAACTATCTAAAGCACATCCGAATCGTTCCGCAGCGCGCGACCGGCAACCTCGCCCGATGAAAATGTCTATAGGCGACTTCGGCTTCAACGGAACGCGATGGTTGAGAGCGCCATCTCTCGGAAGCGGCACAAACAACGCGGTCGTTTCGCGAACGAGCAGTCGGCATTCGACTCACGCACGCCGCACACTTTCGTGCACCCGGCACATACGTGCGCACGCACTGTGGACGTGCTCGTCAGTCTGTTTGTCTTGGGAACTCCGCAGCTAGAGAGCCCATACATAACGCTTGCGCGCGGCGAAACCCAAGCGCCCAATCGCGGTGTCGTTTCTTTCTCGCCGCGGTAATCCGCTGAACGGATGACCGTACATATATCTCTTCTCTCTCTCCGCCTGGTCTTCCTGCAGCCCGCTGGCGAGTCCGGCTGCGCGGATCTCCGCACTTGTTTGCACAACCGCATGCGGAGTGAATGCCGTGCGATTTTGGGTGCAATCAAATCTTCCGCTATGTCGCCTTGGGCGTGCAGGGTGTTGCGAATTATATCAGGCAGCTTTATAGAAACACGGTACCCAAAGATAGCAGGAAAATTTCGGCCAGGTGTGCCGAAAAACAAAAACAGAAAAATAAGCAAAAAACTGCAAAAAGAACCCGGTCAAGTGATTTTGTACGTTCTGCGAATGCGCCTTGCCACTGACGCCATTTTTGCGTGCGCTAAGTCGCTGGGGTATACGCTTCTTAAATATATTTCTAATAGTTTAGAAGGCTCTATAAATATATATGAGACCCTTAATTTAGTGGACCCAACAACGTCAGCCGATAGCCTTCCGTGTCACCTACCGTGCGTGGTATCGGCTTTGCGCTGCTAAGATCGACGTCACGGGATCAAATCCCGGCCGTGGCTGCCGCATTTCGATGGGGGTGAAATGCAAAAAACGCCCATGTACAGTGCATTAGGTGCACTTAAAGAACCCCTGCATGGTGGTCTCAATTAATCCTGAGCTCCCAACTGCGGGATGCCTCATGATGAGATCATGGTTTTGGCACGTAAAACTACAAACTTTGGTTGTTTATTTTTTTTCTTTATTACGCAAGGCGCCGTGTGGTATAGGCCGAAACAAGTCGGCGTTTTGCTTGAGGTACTTGTTGTTTGCACTGTTTCGCACAGCCTCTTGTCTGAAGACTCCGTGTGTCATGTTTGCCTTCGAGATCTGTAACCATGCAGAACTTGCTTGCAACTTTTATATACCAAGTGTCTGCGTTGGTTCGTATAATCTTTTCTGAAGGCTCTTATGTGTCACATCAAGCAAAAAAAAAACCAAAAAAAACATTGTTTATGTCGGTAGAAGACAAAGTTGTGCACCTAGAAATATCACAGGAGGCATCCGTCATTTGACGGGTTCGTGCTAGATGGCGCCCGAATGTCAGCTGCAGTAAAGCCCCTGGAGAAAATAAAATGGGGGGGGGGGGGGGCTTTAAGCTGCAGCAAACACCTGCAGACTCGACTATAAGGCGCTTGGTATGTGTGCTTTGCTAGCGCAAGTTCGTCTCTATACTATCCGCGGTAGCATATACAGCCTTGCGCCACTGAGGTCTAGGTCGCGGTCTCGATCCCGGCCGCGGCTACCGCATTTCGATGAGGGCGCGAAATGCAGACACGTTCATGTGCTTAGGTTTACGTGCACGTTAAAGAACCCCAGGTGGTCAAAATCAATCCGCAGTCTCCCTTTACGGTGTGCATCGTAATGAGATCGTGGTTATGGCACGTAAGACACCATATTTTTTTCTACACGTCAGCGGTGCACCTCAAGCGGCGATTGATAAGCAATAGGACCGTGTATACCACCGTGATAAGTGGCACCGTGTATACAAGATAGAACTGAACTTGCTGTACGTCGCTGCTCCCCGTAGACGCAGTTAAATGCGAACTATACCCTTGGTTCTGTTTCTTTTCTTTCTTGTTTTGAAGGACAGTTTCTACAGCGAGAGGACACATTACAAAGTAGGAAGACATTAGGCGCGGCATGTGTGTCTCGTCACACTACGTATATCGTATTTTCACGCTTTATAGAAGTCTTTCGAAATGCCGTGAAAAAGTAGACTAAGACGCAACAACCCTTCATTCGGTGCAATTCGCTAAAACATTTTTAACTTACATATGCATCCGCGCGAGTCTTCGCTTAGACGGTGGGGTGCAGAAATCGACTCCTCTTTGGTGATAACGTTTCTACCGATGCGCTTTATACTCCAGCAGATAACTGTAGTGCATGCAGCCTCGTTCCATTACAAGCCTCGTTGCATTATTTAAATATTTAATTATTCAAACTATGTTTACGTACTTACAATGTGGTTTCTTGTGGTTTCTAACGGGTTAGTTTAACCATACTATGGCCAAACGGCATTCCACATCAACGGAAAAAAAAAATTCTTCCTTCTTTCAGTCGCGCTGTTAAATTTGAGCATAGTTCTAAAAATGAACCAACTAAAGCCGTCACCGAAATGTTACTAATACGAACCTTGCTTCGTGTAGTTATAATACTTTGCTATCGCTATCAATGCTTCGCCTCTCGGGCGAAACTGAAAATCTTTACTATCCTTTTATCGGCATTTTTCACCGTCTTTTTTTTTTCATTTGTTTTTGTTCTCCAGAAATATACCTGATATTCAGAGGGCGGGTTTTAACAGGGGGTTTGCCATACAACATTTTCGTACATCCAAGCGCTCTGCCCTGTATACTGGACTTGAAGGCATTTTTCACCGTCTTTTTTTTTTTTCATTTGTTTTTGTTCTTCTCCAGAAATATGCCTGATTTTCAGAGTTGTTTTTTTTTCATTTGTTTTGGTTCTTCTCCAGAAATATGCCTGATTTTCAGAGGGCGGGTTCTAACAGGGGGTTTGCCATGAAACATTTTCGTACATACTCAGCATGCACCAAGCGCTATGCCCTATGTACTGGACTTGAAGGCAGCTTTGCGGAGAAGGCTTCAGATAGAACTGCGATGCCAGCGCTAATGTGCTCACGCGCGCACTTCCACTCCGCGCGGCAGCGCCGCTCAACCGCTCCGGCTCCGCGGAGCGCTTCCATTCGCCGCAAAGCGCGCGGCGCGCGCCGCCGCAGGAGGTCCCGGCGACGCAAGAGGGAACGCCGCTAGCTCACTCGCGCTGCTCCCGCCGCCGCCGCCGCCGCCGCATGTGTGTCGCTTTCGCTCGACTTGAGCTAATGTGGCCTGAAAGCGCGCCGCGCCGGCGCAGTTCTCTCTTTGTTATTATTCCGGAGCTGTCTCATAAAGCGGCCCGCGAATTCCCCCTTTTTCTTTTTTTCCCACCATTTACCTCGATCTTTGCTGCCTTTTTCATTTCCTCCTCCTCTTCGCGAAGGTGCGGGCCACGTCGGAGGTATATACACGCACGACACGCACACGCGGACACGCGCTGGAGAAAGGCGGCCTCTTCCGTTCTCGGGTCAAATATCTATCGACGTAAAACCCAAGGAATGGCGGAGATTGCGTATAGCCTCGCGAGCATTCGTTATTTGTCCGGCCTTTCTTCTTTCTTCTTCTTCGCTATACATCTGCTTTCGCTTCAGCGCTGCAAGAAACGGAACAGCGAAGAAAGAAGAGCGCCGTGATTGAGCGAAGCTGGGCAGAGAGCCATCGCTCGGCCGCTAACCACGCGTGTATACAGATATGCCCACCAGACACGCTCGGATACGCCGGGCCGGAGGATTATGTGTTTGCGGCGTGCGTTGCGGGAGTGGACATAGAAGGAGGAGAAGAGCCAGTTTGGACGATCAAGCTGCGATCACGGCGCGAGAGAGACCGATTTACTTGGTTCTCGGTGCAACTGCGCGTCTCTGATATATCCGCCTCTTCTTTCTTCTTTCTTTCTTTCTTTCTTTCTTTCTTTCTTTCTTTCTTTCTTTCCTTCTTTCTTTCCTTCTTTCTTTCTTTCTTTCTTTCTTTTTTGCGTTCTTTCTGACGGAACCACTGTGCACCGTGTTTTCAAATGCGAAGGAGTGCGCGAATCGTGGAAGTTCTTGCTTGTTGCCCCTTGCGGCGTATTGAGAGATGGCGCGTAATTGGCCGAACGCGTGTGGGGCTCATATGTGAGCTTTTGCAATCGCCTTTTCAGAACAGTCGAGTAGATACTTAGAAACGAGTAAAATAGGCCAGGACGACGCGGCTGAACATTTCGCTTATCGAGGTGAGCGGCGCACGAATAAGATGAGTCACTGTAGCAGATGTAAGCGGTGGAACCACCTATACTTGATCTTCTCGTGACCACTGCAACCCGCTATGTTGTTCCGTTAGTTACCCCGTCGAAACGGCGGTTGAAGAAGTTTTAAAATAACTGAGCGAGGAAGGCAACAAGTCTGGAGAACACGTTAAAGCGTTTTTTATGTGAAAGGAAAACCAAAATGGGGAGATAGACAGATTTGAAATAGTAGTTGTTGGATGCGTTTTGGAAAATGTCGATAGTTTGCCAAGGCAGTGTTTTGATGGCTGAGGCGAGGATACAATACGTTTTAGCGAAAAAGAAATAACAGTGCAACTGGCTTCCATCAATTCGGAGTAATGTCTAGCTGAGACCAAGGAGATGCGAATCCTCTTCAGACACGGGCAGTTGAGTCGATTTATTTTACTTTGTTATTGTGTATGCTAGCCATTCGTTCTCCGTATTTTACTTCCTGTGTATTCAATAAAAATACATAGGGCAGGTAGTCCATTTCGACCTCTTCAGGTGCCTTACTGGAAGATGCAGGCATTCACATTAATAAGACCCCGGATCTATGATTTAAACCACGTCCACCACATTCCAGAGTGTTGTTCAGGCGCTCACTCGACAAACGTCCTGCCTCTCCGAGGACTGAAGTGCTACTAACGGGAGTGCAGATCAGTCTGGACCACGTTATTCCGCTTTGACACTCCTAAAGCTCACGCATTAAAATATAAATTAAGGTGTTCATTTAGGTAAACAACATATGTCCTAACAGTTCCTTTTGGTCCAGTGCTGTCTCGATACTCCTTTGTGTATGGGGCCACAACATTGGGACCTCATTAACTCTTTTTTTTTAGCAATCTAAAGGTAGGGAAATTAACCAGACGCTCGTTCAGTTCGCTTCTTTGCGCAGGGAGAGAAGGGATAGAGGGACGAAAAGAAGGAAAGAAGCGGAGAGAAAAAAGAGAGGGGTGACGAAAAGGGGAGAACAGAGAGATAAAGGACGTAGAAAATGCCAGATAGGTTAGCAAGAGGTATTTCTAGTTGGCTACCCTGCCCGACAGCCTAATCAAAATGTCGGATTACTTTTCGGAGTCCTTACTTTCCTTTCCTTCGAGTACCTTGCCCTGCGGCATGGATGGGCGTTTAAATAAAAGCATCGTGACCATTATCATGTCGAAATTGCTGCATTGGCTTAGCAAGCTTATTGCCTATGAGACAATTCCTATCCCTGTCGGTCTCAGACTGCCAGCTCTTCAGCAGCTGAACGGCAGATGCAGCAAGTTAGAGGCAGCGTCGATTCTGATACCGTTAGTCGAGGTGGCGGGTACCAGATGACGTTGCAGTACGCGAACGTGTAAACGGCCTTTACAAAGGTACCCGCGCATGGAAGTATACCTGTCTGTGCACATCCCGTAAGTCTTTATTCGCTTCAATACATCGTGCATGCAACTCGGCTTACTACATACCTGCGAGGCAGTTGTAGTGGATAGAAAATTACGTTCGTTCGTCTTTTTCTGTACCTTTCTTTCTTTTTTTTAAATGTAGGGGGGAGGGAGGGGGGGTTGCCTTACGTACCAGCCATGTTGTGTTTAGCACGCCGGCTATTGTGAGATCACCGAAGCTAAACAGCATCGTGCTTCGTCGGATCATCAGATGGAGATGCGTGGAGTTCTGACTGCCCCAGAGTACTATATATAGTACTATATTAGTACTATATAGAGTACTATTATAGTACTATATATATAGTACTATATATAGAGTACTATATATCAAGATATCTAGCGGTATCTGTGGTGAGGAATGATTCTCTTCCGTAACGACCACTACATTTTCGTTGATGCAGATAAAACAAAACTGCTTAGGAAAAAAAAAGTGTGGAGTGTACGCGAACCCCATGCTGCTGATCTTCATCCTGTATTCATATTGGATAAGAACACATACTCGATCGTATTGTGTGGTACATTGCGCAATTAGGATACAAAACCACCTTACGGTGTACATGACCCTCTTCGTATATATGTGGCTTGAAATCGAAGAAAGAACGCAATTTACTTTACGAGAGGTGTTTGTGTAGCTCTCATGGAGTGCGTAGAGAATTATCTCTCTCTATTTTCTGAAAATCAAGCCTGTTTTCGTATTCAAGGAACTGCCACGTGTACTAATGGCTTATGCAGGAGTGAATGGTCTTAGTCACACTTATATAATTGAAAGCAAATGGCTCACCGCATTCATTCATTCATTCATTCATTCATTCATTCATTCATTCATTCATTCATTCATTCATTCATTCATCATTCAATCAATCAATCAATCAATCAATCAATCAGTTAACCACCCGACCAACCAAACAATTATATAGTGTTATTCAGTCGCATGTCATATAATGTTTATAACGTGTTATATATTAGGGGTTTCAAACTCTGTCGATCAATCGGTGAAGTATAGTCAATCAATGAGCAATAATTTAAGGTCGAAAGACGACCTAACCGGTAACTGATATATAGATGCAATCGCCGGAATAAATCCCCTGTCATTTGATTGAAAACACTGTGCCATGTTGTTATTTGTTATTCTGTCCTTACTCTGTTTTTCAATATTGTCATCAGTCAGCACCTATATACTAGCATAAAGAACGGAGGTATTCGGTAGCATGCGTCGATAAAGGCCGGCCGTTGCACGAGTTAGCGATTACTATACGGCCCTGTTGCACGAGTTAGCGACGTCCTTGCAAGTCGTGTGAATCACAACGTTGATCGTCTCGTGTACAGTTTCGTATATAAGAATGACTGTGTCACGCTTTGACCTCGTCCGCTCTTTTTGCGCGCAGGAGGATGTTCCCCGCCTACAAGGTGCGAGTGTCCGGCTTAGACAAGAAGGCCAAGTACATCATGCTGATGGACATCGTGGCCGCCGACGACTGCCGGTACAAGTTCCAAAACCGGAGATGGGTCGTGGCCGGCAAGGCTGACCCCGAGATGCCCAAACGGATGTACATCCACCCGGACTCTCCAGCGACGGGCGAACAGTGGATGCAGAAAGTGGTCTCCTTCCACAAGCTCAAGCTCACCAACAACATCTCCGACAAGCATGGATTTGTGAGTATATTGCCGCATGCATGTCATTTTTACTTTTGGCTGGTGATCGTTGGTAGCGAGATAGCGAGATGGTTCTATTATAATCACATTGTACGTACGTCGCGAACGCGGTGGTATACATTCGCGAACCGACTTGAACTTACGATGACGGGAGCATAAACAGTCCGGGCTGACGTACGTGAGCAGCAGTGCAGGATTGCATTCGACAACCGCCAGCCGTGACTGCCGCATCGTTGTCACTTAAGTGCTCATTTGCTTTTTGGTTAGAAGTTCGTGAAATGTAACCTCGAGTGCTGTAATCATTATTTTGCTAGTGTTTCTGCCTGGGCATTGTCACTTCCCCTTTAACAGTATATAATTACGTCAACATTTATCAGGCCTGTCATATAGAGTCAACGAAATTGTTCTTTCCAGCACTTCGACGCGATGTGACGAACCGAGCTCTCTATCCTTTCCAGCGGGGTATATATATATATATATATATATATATTGTCAGTAGCGTTAAGCCCGCAATTACGAATACGTATATCCACCGGCCGATAACTGGTGGACCGGTGTATAACCGGTGAATACGGATGGATAACCAATCGACCATTAGAGTTACAGAATGGATACCAAGAGAAGGGAAGCGCATTCGAGGACGGCAGAAAACTAGGTGGGGTGATGAAGTTAGGAAATTTGCAGGCGCGAGTTGGAATCAGCTAGCGCATGACAAGGGTAATTGGACATCACAGGGAGAGGCCTTCGTCCGTGCAGTGGACATAAATATAGGCTGATGATGGTACACTCAATTGAGAACCCCCCCCCCCCCCCCCTACATCATGCAATTGGCCTACAGAACGGTGGCGCCGCCCTTTGGATGAAGCGGTCACCGCGCATCCACCTATTAACCTCCTCGGCGATTGCTGCGATGAGAAATTGTTTGAGCACCACACTGTCTCTCGAGCGGCCGAAAGGGTACGTTTAAAGGACGTGATTGCGAAATTGGAGTTCTTCCCCCCCCCCCCCTTTTTTTTTTAATCATGTTGAGTGAAGGTTGCGATCAAGGAGCGGCGCTGCCCTCCACTAGGCGGTATTCATGCATAGGCTCCCTAAGGGGAGCCTATGCAGTAACTCTACTAGGCGATAATGTTTTATACAGTGTCCCTGCATACGTCCCCTGCGAGGAATATACGCTTCTTTTTAGACGTTTGGTGCACACAGGCTCGTAAGTTGCAAGCAGATATGTGTATTAGGCACGCCGTAGAGGAGGGCTCCGGATTAATTTTGACCACCTGGAATTCTTTAACGTGCACTAGAACACAAGCACACGGGCGTTTTTGCATTTCGCCCCCATCGAAATGCGGCCGCCGCGGCCGGGATTCGATCCCGCGATCTCGTGCTCAGCAGTTGAGCACTTGCAACAGCATGCCGACAGATACAGCCGACGACGTGACACAACGCACGATTTATTTTAATGAGATCCCATTCAAATTTTTCAAATTGTTC
Organism: Dermacentor silvarum; assembly: GCF_013339745.2. Taxonomy (NCBI): domain Eukaryota; kingdom Metazoa; phylum Arthropoda; class Arachnida; order Ixodida; family Ixodidae; genus Dermacentor; species Dermacentor silvarum. Next base: position 149,052,196 of record NC_051156.1, read on the forward strand.
TGGAACCTAGAGCTTTAATACCACAGAGCTCGACCTTTTCGATGTTGATTCCAAATGGGCCTTCTTCAAATAGTGATCAAATTCTAATTAATAACTGCATTTTTTCTGTAAAATTTGACGCCAAGAGTTCCAGCGTTGCGGCTAGGAGTCTCTCGCACCTCGTGTTCCGCATTTCTGGGGACCGTATTGCGTACACAAATAGACAGTAAAGAGCGGTCTTATAAATGGCGTGCGCATAGAACGTTAGCCGCATGCGCGAATGTGTTGCAGGGTGGTTTATACAATTTATGGTGGGGCTCAGTTTATACTTCTCTTCCCCTGGCCACGTACCTCACACTAAACCGGAGGGCTCTTCCGGACATAGCAGAATTCCGCCGCCGTGTCGAATGCGCCATCTTTGCAGCTCGAATTGGTCCAGGCGGATGGACTCAAAAGTGCGTCGTTACGCCCCCCCTCCCAGGCAACTGAATTAGAGCCTTGGCTTAGCTGGACCGAAAGTAGTAGACGTGAACGTCGGCGATCTTTGCTGCGTCGTTTGACACTACGTTCGGCAAGAGTTCGTTAGATACGTTAATGAAATGGCTTTTTTCCTGAAAGAAATATAACAATAAGGGCGTAACACCAGTATGTCCACGCCCGCACCTTTATGACAGAAAATAAACCTAGTCGCTCATATATTGGCTGTGCGCCATTGTTGCACACATTGTCGCGAGATGTCGCCACCATTTCTGACGCTTCCGTCTACGTTTTTGGTATCGGGGTATACATCGGCAACACGACGAAACGTATGCGTCAATCTGGAGCTATGTAATGTTCGGATAGGCTCCTCTTCAGTGATGTGGACCACTCGACCCAGTAGGTTAAACTGGGGTGCACCGAATCATAGAAGGCGCGCTTGATTAACCTCTTGAAGGCGACAAGAATTAGAAGACGATGAAAAGAGCAGCCCTGTCTGTAAATTCGCAGGCTAACCAAAGCTTCCTTAATTGACTTCTTCCTATGAAAGCTGCAACGAAAATGCATCTATATCATATCTATCGTGGTCGGGGTTATAATAATCGCGGTTAACACACACGAACAGACACACGGACAGACGGACGGACGGACGGACGGACGGACGGACGGACGGACGGACGGACGCAGACGGACAGACATAGATAGATAGATAGATAGATAGATAGATAGATAGATAGATAGATAGATAGATAGATAGATAGATAGATAGATAGATAGATAGATAGATAGATAGATAGATAGATAGATAGATAGATAGATAGATAGATAGATAGATAGATAGATAGATAGACTGTGGTATTGAAAATGTTGGAAATAAGAATCCCACCAGCTTCTCTACAGCGTTATATTGTTGTATCAGTGAAAAGATGATGTGAATGACTTTCTGTGCCAATAAAGGTGAAGCAACGGGGGCGGAGCTTCTGCACATGTCTTCCTGCGCCAAGTATTAAGGCTAGCGTTTGACAGGGTCTTTGATTTTTTTTTATTTAAATGTATTTAAGGAGAGGTTGGTGCCTATATGTGGCGCCGGCTACTCCTCTTCTCTTGCATGATAGTTGTCCTCAGAATGTTGTCAAAACTCATATAACACACAAAACTCACAAAACACATGTACGAACGTTCACGTAGAAAATCCTAACTGAAATATAAATAAATGTTCGCACTACAAAAGAGTTCACATAACATAAATACTCACAAAACTGAAGTGTCTTTGAATTTCTTGGAACAGATACTGAATCAGAGTAGCTTTCCACGTAAGAAGGTACCGCATTTGACCAAACGTAGAAGAAAAAAGCGGAAAAATAAGTTAAACTTAACACACGGTGGTCTATTTTGTCTCACTTTGTTGTTTTATAAGTAAGGACCTTTTTGTATTCTCTTCACCACCTTAATTTAACGCGGACGAGAATGTGGGACATTTACAGTGAAGGCTGAGGCACTCCTGCATAGTCCGACCACAGAAACCCTCCGGCGGAAATAAACCTATCGAAAACCTATCGATACCTCGCGTCTTCTTCACTTGGTATATATATACGAAAATTGGCATGGAAGGGTACGAATGACTAATATGACTGATCTGGTGGCTTATACGGCCGAGCTAGACAAAGACGTAACCAATAATTGAGGAAGACTTTATTGAACCATCGGAATTAACCTAGGGATAAACACCGGGGCCGCACATTTCAGCTCGGTTTACCATCTGTACGGGGTGCATATGGGCGGTGAGATTTTTTTTTTTCAGGAGCACTTTTACTTGTGCGCGCTTTGTTTTGCCCTCTTAGCTGTCCTTTCATTGCCACAGGTATATTATAGTTATCCGCGATTACATAAGCAGTTCTGTATGTACCATACGCAGGCGACCTTTCGGTGAATTGGACAGCGTTGCGTTTCCTTCCACGAACTGAGCGTGCCACTGACCGCTCGGAAATAATAATTCTCGGTGCGTCCAGCTCTCTCACGTCGTCTTCCCGTTCGCAGGACGTACAGCATATAGAAAACCTCCACCGAAGCGAAGATAGACGAAGTGAGACAGCTGAAAGCAAAGTAAACCTCCGCACAGAAACGCGAATCGTTTTCAGCAACTGGCCAGGCCGTTTTCTCTCTCTGTGGTCAGCAGCCTTTCCCCCGTGACGTGTATTACGCGTCCTAATGGGAGAGCCCCGCGGACGGACTTTGGGACCGGACGTCGTCCACGAGTCCGTGGCTCGCGCGCAGGGTCATTAATAACGGCCCCACCGGCGTTGCCTGTCAAAAAATGGAATTCATTAGCAAAGCCCCCCTCCGTGGCCGCGAAGAGCGTATATATATCTACTGCGAGCGTCCGGGTGCGTGTAGGCGCGCGTCGACTGCATAAAAGTGTATGACCAGGAGGCGAGGCTTTCGCAGCTGCGCTGCGGTTTGTCTTCGCGCAGTGTTTGCTTTCTCCTCTCTCCCTCTCTCTCTGTTCTATCACTCTCTCTCTCTCTATTGGTCGAGGCGAGGACCATTTCCTTCGGTGAGCGTACGAAATAATTTCGCAGACGACCAGCATGTTCGCAGTCTCATTACGAGGCTCTAACGAAGCCTGCGGCGTATACAGTTGCCGACGTTTTGGCGTCAGCTCTTTTGCCACCAGAGGGAGTGCGACTGTGTATTGACCCTTTTCGCGGAGCAGTTTGCTTTAGAGGAACGAGATGGCTCTTTCGGCTACGCGCCATACGTTGCCTCAGCGAATGCGCTCGAATACGAAACCATTACTGCTTCTGCTCTGCTACTGTGCGATCAGCCGTCGGAAATGCAACTGGTTGTTCGCTAATGCTCTGTGCCCAATACATGCTGTAAAATGTGTAACAATAAAGGGCAGACGTGTGTGGTAGTTAGCTGCTAAATTAGTGATTCGCATATTAAGGAATGAAATCAACCTGCGTTGGCGCTGCTACATAAGGACTGCCTGTGTTGCTGTCCCTTCGCAATGCACAGCTTTTCTCGAGGATAAAAAAAGGAACTAATCCGCTAGCACTGTATAGCTAACCTCCAAAGAAGTGACTTCAACTCCGGAACGTCGGCACATAAGAGTGAGTACCGCTCGTATCAAAAGGAAGTAGCGCCACTGACATGGTAAGTTTCTCGCACGTTTACACACAGCCACCCCTACTCGCAAGAAAACTTATGCCCACTCTATCGCCAACGTGTCAATAATAGGTGAATGGTCGCACACTTGAATCAATGTGCCGAAGCATGAGGGACGGCGACTATATATACCGACAAGACACGAATATTGGAAGCTGAACGTTTCGTGACGGCCCACAGAGTAAGCGAGGGACTAGCGATAACACGTCTTTGCTACAAGCTACCACAAAGTACAGAAAATTTACATTAAAAGCTTTGTGCGCAGCAAGAACAAATCTGTTACAGCAGAGTACAACCGCGAGCAATTAGGCTGAAAATGACACAGTGAGATAGTGGCCACACCGAGGAACTTAGTCAGAAACATGACAAGCCCCTGCTTCAAAATGTTTGCCAAATAAAGAAGGAAGAGCACATGGTCCTAATTTAATTCATAAGCGTAAAGTTTGTAGAGCTTGGAATACATTTCTAGCCCCGCTTTTAGTACAAACACCGTATACGCTGCTCGTGCCGTTTGGACAAGGGCTATGGATGGATGGAAACAACTTTATTAAAAATCCGGCAAAGTTTATCCGACCGAAGTCCCTCATGGGTCTCCCATGAGGGGACTTCGAGGCCTTGCCTCGTCGTGTAATGAGCTCTGAAAGCACTTACATGTCCTCTAAAGCTGTGACCAAAGCTTCGTGCCATCCACACAGTCACCGTCTACGATATGCGTCGAAGCGGAGGTTTGCTGCGCCGCACCAGCGTCACGCGCTGGCATTGTAAACAAGGAGACAATTGAGCCAGCTGAGGCAAGCAATGGACGCGTCACCACGTGATCAAACATGGCAGCGCCCACGGGAGCGCCGGGAAAAGGGTCAATATGAGAGCCCACCGGCCTCGGTGTCTTCAGAGTGAGCATGGGGGAAGAAAGAAAAAAAAAAGGAAGAGCTTTTGTTCTTCGGGTGTCGTGATTTCATTAAATGAGTTGGAGGGAGGAGGGATCGAAAGGGCATCGCAGGATGTTGGCGCGACTTGGTGGCATGTCTTGCTTCCTGCACCTCTCTGCAATCGCGTCGACTTTGCCAAGAATTACGCACCCTGAGTATTTTCCACAGCTTATTCGTCAAACTATTTTCTCGCTGAGCTGTGCGTAAGCGGCATATCCCCAGCCGTATATAGAGCAGTCGTTGTCGCGCTAATAGTAATTATCGTTAATCGCTCTATGTAGTCAAGAGGAGCCGTTTGTCGAGGGATGGCATGGCGGGCACCGTCGTCTATATATAGTGCAGCCTCAAAAATCCCGAACGCGAGCTTCAGTGCAGACTTCATTTTAATTTTTTTTTTGCCTTATTACCTTAAGGGCTGCTGCTTTCGTGCACGCTGGATAATGATTAAATAAAATTTGAGCCTTCCCCGCCCCTCTTGACCTCCTCTCCTTCCTCTTTTCTCCACTTTTCCTTGCGGAAACTTCAAAGATTGATGTAGCTTGTTCTGCATGATTCAAAGTATAACAGCGCGACTTCTTTAACGAGGAGAAGACTGTAGAACGAAGACAAAGACAAGCGCTTATTATTTTCTTGTTCCGCGGTTTTGTCCTCCTTTAAAAGGTCGCGCTGTTACCTAATGGAGGTGTAAGTTAATTGCTGATTGATCAATAACTCCGGCGCGAGTACAAGAAATCTAATCTAATCGGATACGGACCCCACCCTCCAGAGGGTGGGGTCCGTATCCGCGCCCATACAAGCGATGGTTGCAGTGTGACGAAAACTAAACAAAAGCGTGTGTAGGCACTGCGGTTACTATAGAGCGGCAAACTCACGTGCAACGTATATCAGACGTGTACCTATATTTGTAGTAGCCAAGCCCGTGATCATCTGCGCATCCATTTCAGGCTTTGTGACATCCATCTCGGAATGTGCACCGAAGAATGCCGGATATAAGCCGCAGCTATACATAAATGGCATGTATTTCGGAAAGAGGTTGCGAGGAGTCGTAGCGCGTCGCGAGATTGGCGCGTTGACAGCGCGCTGGAAACACACCAATAAATGTGTTCCATATAAACAAAATGTTTTCTCCTAAAAGAACATTAGTTTCCAGTAGACATTGAATCAGAGTCTTAGATTACATTTCTGGAAATCTAAGAACGTTTGCGCTGTGTCAATAAGTGACGTAGTTGCTAAGAAAGCCGCAATTGGAGGGGCTGCACAATTATTCGTCATATTTCAATTGCCCGTGATGAACGGGATCTTTTACGTAGACACGTTAAACTGAGCCGGTGATCCCGGAGGTCAAGGTCTGTTGGGTGCCAGCTTTGAGTCACAAGTTGGCACCAAGAGGGCGCCGCACGCCCACAAAATAGACAATGTCATGGGTGGCAGCATTGGAAAAGAAACCTGCTGACTAACTACCTCAAGGAAAAAAACGAAATCAGGAAAGAAACAATTTATGATAACTCAAAAGGAAGCTGCTTACTTTTCGAAGCGAGATCAGGATGCCTTAGAACGCGTAGTTATAATGCTAAGTACACCAAGGATGAAGACGCATGTGCTTGCTGCGGTAAGGCTGGGGAATCGATGTACCATGTTTTATTGGAATGTGAAGAAATCTATCCAGCTCCTTGAAGCCCTTGGGTTCAGGGATAGTGGGGGGAAAGTAAAGATGTCCGCTATAGAGATTAGTAAGAGGCGGTTGGAGGTTTGGTCGCAGAAAAGTAGGGAGACCTCGAACAACCGAAACGTACAAAAACAGAGTTCTCAGTAATGGTTCAAAAGGTTTGATGCTTAGAGTTCGTTGTAGTTGTGTGTTTTATCAAAAAAATGTCACAGTTTCGCCCTATGGGCGAAGCAATGAATGCGATAGCAACACAGCAATGTCATACGAAGTAAGGTGAGCGGCTTTGGTAGCAATATGAATTGTAGTAAACATGAGCTGATTAAGTAAGCAGGTGTGCTGCGGCGTAAGTAGACCGACATGAAGAGAGACTCGATGACCACGAGAGGCGAGAGGCGCGTGTGAAACGGTGGTGTTGATGAGAAGCGCTTCCCGTGGGCAGCGCGTGCGAAGGGACACACCTGTAGCGCTGCACTGCCGATCCGGGCAGAATTGCATGTGTAGCGCGCGTTGGAAAATGTGGCCCGACTATTACTAACTGAATGAACAAGCGTGGTGTGAGCGCGCGCACAAACAAACATGAATAGATCACACTGAATGACTGCAGACAACGACTGTCAAAACGCTGGCAGCAAGTGCATATATACGCCGCAGCAGCGGGCGAAGGTACGTGCGGTCTATCGCTGCAACGGAAACTGAGCGGCGAATGCACGGCGCATAAAGGTCAGAGCCGTGTGGAGATAAGAGACGGTGCGGTCGAACGAACGACGAGCGCGGTTGTTGGCAGCGTAGAAGAGCCCCCCCCCCCCCCCCCCCCCCCCGCGCTCCCTCCGGCGCTGGCTTCCCGCTTCCTTGCTTGCGCGTGGGTGATTGAGTGCGTTCAGCTCTCCGTGATAGCGCGCGTCCCCGCACGCTTCCGCTCGGGCATACGGCGCGCGGCGAAGATTTTATCTATAGGGAACTTCGCGGTGACGGCGACGGCGACGACGACGGCGACGGCAGAAATCCGGTAGAAGTGTCCATATAATTGCTATCGCAATAAAATAAGGGTAGGACATTAGGGAAAATAATAACAAGAGCTTGGTGGCACAAACACCACCCCGTTTCAAAGGGGACGCTCATAGCATCCATCCATCCATAGCGCTGATGTAGTGGCACAAAAAAAAAGAAAAAAAGAAAACTGGCATCAGTGCTCTTGTGAAATCTAAATTTGCCAAGCTGCATTTTTTGTTCATCTTGAAACGCAACGCAACTCAGTCTTATTTTTCGTTTTGTGTGGTTGTCTGCAATTCAGGAAATATAAAAGGGAGGTGTTCCGTTATGCGAGCTGCCACCGACGGCCCACCGTGTTTTCACAATGGCGTCCATAATACCGCGTGCCATGCTATCTTTACGACAGCTTAGCAAAGCGCCTTTCTCATATAACTAGCGCGCTCGACGCCTTATAGCCCTAACTGAACACTTTAGCTAGGTGCATGTGATGCTTTCATTTAATGCCCCTTTAATTCTACGAAAACGTGACAGAGCGCATCTCGCGCGAAGCGGGTTTTCCTTACTCCTCGCTGGTTTCTTTCTTTTTACAGCGTAAGCTGTTATGGGCTCATATTCCAATAGCCGTTTCTGGTCGCGATGGTGCCGCCGCCACCCCGGGGCGTAACCGCTATCGCCGGAAATGCGAAAAAAAAAGTACCCGCTCTCCGCCGAGATCGAACCCAGGCCCGCTGCGGGGGAGTCGGATACTTTACAACTGAGCCACGCAAGCGCTTGCGCTTAGGCAGAAGAAAAATTCCCTTTATACGCGCCCTATAGGCAAGCGCGCAGGTGCAGACGACCCGAGCCTCCACCATTATGGTGGCGCCATCTAGTTAACGTGCCTGCAACCGCCGCGTGCGACGAGATGCGATTCAGACGCGATGCGATTAAGACGAGGTGCGCAATCAACGCTATGCCGATGTTAGATGTGCGCCACGTATCCTAGGTACCTCTTCGGTACACGTTATGGCGTCTCCTCGTAAGGTACGAACCGCTGCTGTAGAAGCGAATCGTAGAGCTACGTGCGCGGCTACAACCAGGCGTCATCGGGCTCAGCAGACTGCTGTGCCGAGATCATTACAACCGCAGCTCGCCGTCGCAGGGCGGACAGTTCAGATCGTTCTCGTCAAAATCGAGGCGAAGACACTTTGCCGCGAAGACGTTGTGCGTGGTGTCGAAATTGGAGCTACTCTTGCGCCGCTCAAACAGCTTACGCTGGGACTGTGCTGCATGTGCCCTGCAGGCCTGTCACTTTTTCTTTAGTCAATACCATCTGTGTAATGCTCCCCGATAGATCGCATACATTTTCTTCAGTGAAGTTTACTACTAACCCTGCTATTGTGGTCCTGCTTGAACGGAAACTATACAACCGTGTTAAGCTGTATTAGTAAACTAAGCTACTGTATAATAGCTAAAAGGCCACTCTTACCAGGTGAGGAGGTTAGCTAGCTAGAAAAGTTGTAAAAAAAATTAAAACTGGACGGCTACGCCGCGGAGAAGCTCCCGCATCATGGATTTTTACAGCATATACTCAGTTCCACTGAATCGTTTATCAAAAAGGACGACTGCTTTGCATAAATGCACCAAAGACTCAGTCTGTGGCAAGTTTGGCGAAGCGCTAAATACATGGAAATGAATTGAAATTCAGGACGTTACACTTGCATACAACATGCAGCGCTGAGGTGTTGGTTCGAAATTCAAGACAGAGAAGTTTGGTCTCCACGTTCTCCCCAGTATAGTAGTCAAGATTTTCCCGCCAAATGAATGCGGATTTTAAAGGATGCCCTACGAATCTAAACTGCTAAGCTTGCTCTGTACTCTTTAGCTTTACTTACTTAAATGACGGACTTATACGAATGCGCGGTGCCGATGCTATAAAAAAAGAAAAAGAAAAAGAAAAAAAAAAACACAGGTCGTAGCTCTTTTAGAGCAACTCGGCGCTCTTCATGCTCCTGTTACACTCTGTTACAGGATTAAAATGAATCCTAAACAACTCGCCCGCCTCAATATTTTCCCTTCAAAAAAAACACAGGTCGTAGCTCTTTTAGAGCAACTCGGCGCTCTTCATGCTCCTGTTACACTCTGTTACAGGATTAAAATGAATCCTAAACAACTCGCCCGCCTCAATATATTTCCTCTTCATACTTCTCTTATGACATGATTCATATTAAGGGATATTCTATGAGGATATGAAGACATCTCATTTTTTCCTCAGCGTTCGTACATCTGCCCCAGTGCAGAGTAGCCAATCGGAAAGTTACTCTGGTTGACCCCTGCGCCTTTCATTGATCTCAGATTTTTCTCCCCCGCCCACTACAGATGCGGTCGCTGTGCTGTGTCTTGCTCAACGAGAGAATATATGATAGCTACATGCATTTCTCCTTGTCCCGGAAGGCTCTGCTTTTGTACATACAGTTCGCAAGCAATTGTGAGAGCGTAGCAGACTGATGAATCTCTTCGTCCTTCTTTTCTTCTTTATGCAGACCATTTTGAACTCGATGCACAAGTACCAGCCGCGGTTCCACCTGGTACGGGCCAACGACATCCTCAAGCTGCCTTACAGCACCTTCAGGACGTACGTGTTCAAGGAAACGGGCTTCATCGCAGTCACCGCCTACCAAAACGAGAAGGTGAGCGAACAGCTCTATAACGTATATAGTATGCAAGAAGTGGTACCGATACGATGGTATACCGATACGATAAAGTGGTACTGATACGATGAATGTATAATGCCAAGAGTGCGACAGCGCAGATATTACATCAACGAAACTACCATCCTACATTCGGTTACTCCCTTCATCAACATCATCATCATCATTTCCTTCCACTTCATCTTGGCGTTAACATTCTTGTTGCGCCTGGATGCGTATTCCTGTCTTCATTGTGGCAGGCGTCTCACGTCTTCACACATTTTATTGGTTCAGGAACGTCACTGCTAAGATCAATCGTCGTTATTATATATATTTTTTTCATTTGATCTCATTTCCTGTCACTTCCATCGCCTCACATGCGAATCGAAATCAAAAGTCTCGGAAAAGCAGGCCGACACAATACTGCAAACGCATTCCAATGCCACCCCCCCCCCCCCCCCAAGTATTGGTCAATCAAAAAAACCAAGTGCAATGCCTATACACGATGCTAACGCGAAGCTGACACGACAGAAATACTATATACGAATGCGACGACAATGTGTTACCGACGCGATACGAACGGGGATACAGGTTAGGTATCTTTATTGATACTGTACCTGGTGCGATTGCTTTACAGTGCTGATATAGGACTATACAGCCAAGCTATCTGTATACATCGGACGCACGTACGAGAGGAAGAGAGATAAAGAGAGAGACAGAGAACGAAAAATTTCAGGGAGATTGAAACGGAGGTACTACACACTTATTAGGCGAACAGCTTTAGGGCTGTACGCGGGCGTCTTGCAGACGCGCCATAAACGAGCGACGCTCGAATTACAACCATGCGATAGGTATCGTCTAATACACGACCACTTTACAAAGTGTATACACTTCCCTGCCCCGTCCATGGGCGCAGATGAAAACGGAGACTCATTTTCATTTTATTCCGTTAAGTAACTTAGGGCAATCAATCGCTTGCACGCGAGACCGGACGAACGACTTCATTTATCTGGATGATAAACAAAAAAAGAAGTGGGAAAATAGCAGCAAACGATAACGGACGAGTTCCAGCGTGAGCCCCCCCCCCCCCCCCCCCCCCTTTTTTTTTTTTTTTCCCCCGAGGATATACCCTAGCCAGGCAGGCCAGGAAGCACGGCTAGCGATCGTGCGGATAGCCGGGAGAGAAAAATTGGCGAGGACCGAGTTCGTACCTTCGTGATCGAAAAGCGGCAATTAACGTTTTACCGAGAAAAAAGCCTGCAGGGCGTTTGTGCGAATGAGGTAGGAAAAAGAAAGAGAAGATGAAAAAAAAAAAAAGAGGACAGCGAAAAAATCCGAGTGTATGAAAGCGCGTCAACTTAAGCACGAACCGGACTCGTGCGTCAGTGCGCGGACGAACAGGAACAATGCGTGTACGTACGTACAGACACGCGCGCTTTTCGCACGCCATTAATCGCGTCTCGGACAAGCGAAGCGTGCTCGCCCGGGGGCCCGAGTGTATAAGGTATATACAACTAGGTGCGCGAGATTGACGACACACTCCATCTTGCGTCGCTCTTATCGCGGTCTTTAGTCGCTACACCCTGATTGCGCTTGACGACGACGCGAGCTTGTTTGCGGTCGCTGCCGCTGTGCACGCCTTGTGGTGTGGCTCTGCTCCGTTCTATAGGTTGAACATGACCGCGAGCAACTTGTGTCTTTTGGCGTATACGATAATGCATTATGTAAGGCTATTGTATATTGCATACCTCCCTCCCTTTCTTTCTTTTTCTTCTTTTTATTTGCATCTTTTCTGTATTATCGGGCATCTTCTTATGGTAAGAGTGCGCGGGTATTTGGTATTGTAGCAGTGCATATGTAATTAACAATAATGAACTATAATTCAGCTTTAATTCATCTATCATTCAGCCTTTAATTTCGCGCACCGGCCGCTCTGTGACGTCATCAATGGGCTTGGACAGTGTCTATATCGGCCCCAGAAAGTTGTTGTCTATCTGAAAAGAACTGTGACCCCTGGCAAAACATCTCGGCGTATACATACAAATAATCCTGATTATTTAATGCCCTGTATATATAGTCTCGCCCGGAGTTGACGCGTTTAGCCACTCCTTTGTAATTAAAAGAAATGTAGGTCGCAACAGGTAATCTTAGCCCCGGACATATTCGACACTCCAGATTTTGTCTCTACCTGCGAGAGAAATCTGGAACTGCTGCCTGCGTAATTTGTATCTGTGAAATAATTCGTCTTTGTTGCGTGAGTGATTTCCGTGTGTTTAAATGTGCTATGCTACTTCGCTGCGCATTTTTATTCTCTGGCCTCTATCAGGACTGACAATATTGAGAATAAATAAATAAATAAATAATAAATAAATAAATAAATAAATAAATAAATAAATAAATAAATAAATAAATAAATAAATAAATAAATAAATAACATTTAAAACTTAATATATGAAGTTTCGGAAACTCTTGCTGCATCCGAAGCCGTCCATGCGCAAGAAATTATACACTGCAACGCAATCGCGGTTAAATAACGAATTCAATAAATGTTTCATTAATTCATTCATTCATTCATTCATTCGGCGGGAGATCATACCGGAAGTTGTTTCTCACACGTCACACAAACCGGTTCCGGAAGCGATGCCTGATCGTATTACCCTGAACGTATTACCCTGACCGTATTACCCTGACCGCATTACCCTGAAGAATACCGGGTTATCAGATGCATGTACGGCAGTAGCAATGCTATAACGCTGATTGCTGTAATAGAGGTCTTTGTCCCCTCTGGTTAAACTATGCGCCACAAGATGGCGCCACCAACTGAACCATTCACGCTTACACATCTGCGGCATCTCGGTATTCAGTAAACTTTAATACGCTTATACGGACAACCTACAGCTACGTAATCCGTCCATGCCTCAGGCTACTTTAAGGGTAGCATGCATTGCTTTCTTTTTGCCGTCATATAAAATATTCGAGCGCATATACACTATAGCGCTAAGCACTACGCAAAACAGTTTTTGAATGTCGTCTGCTTCGACGTGCGACTGCAGCATGGTCACCGTCGCGTCCAGACGACGAGGTAATTTCCAGATGGCCACCGCTGTCTTCATTGCGCCGATAACACTCGCGTATTTCAGCAGAGATTTGTAATTATCTGTTGATACGTCCGATTGTTCTTGACGCTAAGCAAACTCCATTCGCTGCTAGAGGGCCCGTATACCACGCCTGCACCGTCCTGAAATTCGATAGGTCTATTGAAACAGAAATGCCAAATATTACGCGAGTAACGCTGAGGATACTGAGCAACGTTATAAGCGTGATGGTAATGACGTATGGGGCCGTCTATCTAAAATGCACTACAACGTAATCTTACTGCAACGCATTTTTACACATGCGGTGGTAATACGTGCCTTATCTCGTGTGAAACCGGATATAAGATGTAGTGCAACGTTATAAGCGTGATGGTAATGACGTATGGGGCCGTCTATCTAAAATGCACTACAACGTAATCTTACTGCAACGCATTTTTACACATGCGGTGGTAATACGTGCCTTATCTCGTGTGAAACCGGATATAAGATGTAGTGCAACGTTATAAGCGTGATGGTAATGACGTATGGGGCCGTCTATCTAAAATGCACTACAACGTAATCTTACTGCAACGCATTTTAACACATGCGGTGGCGATACGTGCCTTATCTCGTGTGAAACCGGATATAACATGTAGTGCCGGCATCCCGACAAAGCAAATTATGCACACCAACTGGAGGACCAATAGAGAGAGAGAAAAGGACAGAGAATGAATGAGAGGCAGAGAGTAGCCCGCGCCAACAGTGTACATGAAACGGGCAGTGACAGGTAGGATGTCGCAGGCTGAGAGGAGGTGTAATCCAATTCTGGCCAGCATGCATTGAAGCTGCAGCCTGCTTTGACGGCTATACAGATTCGAGCCCAAGTATAGTTGAACGCATTTGGAACGCGCGGTTACCTTTTGCACGCCACCTCAATTCTACAAAAAAAGAAGGGGAAAACAAAAAGGAAGGGGAAACAGAAAAGAGATGTAAAAGCAGCTATCGCTATATTTTAACACTGCGCGTAAGCGAAACTGTGAGAAACGCGAAGTGCATGGCTTGTTTCAAGCGCAAAAGAAAGGTTGACTGCGTTTTTTTGGTGATGATGATGGAGACATTATTTCTCGCTAACGACGCAACACCCTTAGTTCAGGGTATTTTCAACGTTTTCCTCACGTTTGCTTGGTGTTGGGCTGCTGAGCACGAGGTCGCGGGATCGAATCCCGGCCACGACGGCCGCATCTCGATAGGGGCGAGATGCGAAAACACCCGTGTACTTAGATTTAGGTGCACGTTAAAGAACCCCAGGTGGTCCAAATTTCCGGAGTCCTCCACTACGGCGTGCCTCATAATCAGATCGTGGTTCTGGCACGTAAAACCCCATAATTTTTTTTTTTTACGTTTGCTAAGCTTCTGCCGAGCTTCCAGGCATGCTGACTGCTCAGTCATTGTTCCTAACTACATTGTTCCTAACTTCGATGTAGTTCGTTCTTTTTGTATTCCTAATATCTCAGTCATACGTCGCAATATCGCTCATGATCGAATCCGATCGGGAGCGACTTCCTCGATCGTGATTGCCTTCCTTCCGCAGCTTTCGCAAAGCGGCCAATCGCTATCGATAAATTCGACCTGTGCAGATCAGGCCCGATGGCGATGAAAAGTGCCCGTGCGGCGCCGGTATAAAACACACTGATTCGCTGCACGTGTGGTGACGTATACCCCGGTGACAGTGCAAGAGACGCTCAGGAGGACCATTCCTGGCCACAATCGCCAGGCTTGAACGCAATCTGTCGCGTTACTATACAAACCACCACCCACCACCACCGAGCTGTCTGCTTATAGGCGGCTTCGTTCAGAGCTCGAACAAGACTTAAGAGAGGTCTGTGGCGCTCGCCTCCTGAAATCATGGATTCGCGGCACTTCGAATATTTCTGTATTAACTATGAATGAACTAACTTGAAAAACAAAATTCTTGCGGTATACCGCAAGAATTGGCGGTATACCGTATACCGGTATACCCCAATATACCTCTAAGGAGTGTTCTATAGAACACTCCTTAGAGGGCACGTAACAACTTCTAGCGTGTAACCAAAATTTGCAATATGTGGCTTGGTGAGGAGCCCTTCAAGAGAGCCGCACTCAGCTCTGCTCTCTCTTCCCCCGTATATACGGCGACTATTGGAACACACCCAAAAAGAATATCGCATGCGTGCTACGTGTCCGAGCGCTTCCGATGCACTCGCTCTCTCTCTCTCTTAGCGGTGTCGGCGGTTGACGACAGGCAGGTTATACGCGGCGCGGCCAGGTGCTGAAATGGCTCTGATAAGAGGAGCGTGTGATCTTGTCTTCAAGGCTTTCTGTTCTCGCAAATGGCATTCATTATCTACGTGTGGAGAAAGGAAAGAAACGCGAGTATGTGGTGAGCTAATGATTCATCTTTACTTTGGATGTTATACTTGGGATGCACATATTCTTAAAGCGTGCCCCGGTAAACATTACGGTTACATGAGCTGCAGTTACCGGGAAGCGTGAGAAGCAGTCTGGGATATTTTGAGTGCTATCGCGTTCCACTCTTAAATGCAAAGCTTAAGCGCCCTCATTTTTTTTTTTTTTTTTGGTAGCGTACTACCATTTGGCGCTGTAGACGATTCATAGGAAACGTGGCTAAAACTTGGCCCCTGTAATTGCACTACATGTGCTTCGTTTCGTGTATATCAGAGAACGCTGCGAAGGCTATACACAGAGACTTTTCTCTCGGCTCGCATTCACAACCAAAAAAATAGGGTGCCACGTGTGAAAGAAATATATAGGTATATGCGTCGTGTAATGCAATGTAAGATTGCCAGCAGGCAGTGAAGCCAAGGAAAGCATAAGGGGTTATTAGCTGTCATTGAAATTGAAGTGTAGAAAATAATGAAGGGAAGATAAATGTGGACGAAAAGATAACTTGTCGCCGTTGCGGACCGAACAGCATTTGTATGTGTACTTTTTTTTCGACAATGTGTATCTGTATGTATCACGCCTTATCACTTCGTTGCTTCCTTTCTTTCTATTTCTTTCTATTTATATCTCGTCTTTTTTCTCTGTCATCTTTTTTATTTTTTTAGAGTGCTTCTGATTTACCCTGAATTTGTTTGGATCTTACGTCTTTACGTTGGGACGTCAACATTAATATGCCAGTTCGATTGTACCACTTCAATTTATCCAGCTTACTTATTATTATTATTATTATTATTATTATTATTATTATTATTATTATTATTATTATTATTATTATTATTATTATTATTATTATTATTATTATTATTTGCTACTTGTGGTTCAGGAATGTTCAAAATACGTGACCATCGGAGAGTGCTGCAGGCGTGTTAAAAGAATTATTACTGTCCAAACACCGGTCCGCTCTACGCACTGAATGAACTTGTGGCATTATGGAAATACGTACGGGGATTTCGGTTCGGAAAGCTGTCTTTGTGCGCTATTGATGGTGCGCTGACATCAGTCATTGCCCGCAGTCCAAATGACTGTGTAATTTTGGCAGTTCTCTACGCCCTAAGCTCGTCCTGCAGGACCTGAATAAAGTTTTTCCAGTCCAGTCTGTGCCGGCATAGCTGATAAAATATTTGATATATTAGTTATAAGCAACAAAATTTGGGAAGATTGTACCTTAACGGTTTCCTGAGCTCTACATCCTGCCCCCCCCCCCCCCCCTTCTACAAAAGAAAAGAAGATTAATAAAGAAACGAAAAAGGACGCGCAGTAGTACTTACAATGTTAATTCCAGAATTATAAGATCGAGCGAATGCGTTTGTATGCGTATATAGGTGACTAGGATTCGTTGTATATAAATGCATTTCAAACATGGTAAAAACCGCTTCGACAACTCTTGCATTCTCGCAATTCTGTGAATAAGTGCGGAGTTAGAGCTGAGATAAATCAAAGAAAACAGAGGAAGCTGCGGTGTTGCTGATGAGAATTGCCACCGTGTATAATGAAAACTTTTCCAAAATTTTATTAAGGTAGTTTTTCCGCATGGCAGCTTTTACTTATAGGGCGTATTTGCCAGTGATTTCACTGCGAACCGCGCACACCCTACTTGCTCATAGTGTAGTATCACGTGGTGTCGTCACGTGCTGTTGTGCACATGCTGACGAGATCATTATAATGCGCAAGGTCACGATGTCACGTAATGACGAGATTATTTGAAATCAACAAATTTCACCACACAAGACGCATCCTACTTCGCGCAAATCGTTTCGCATACACGCTGCAACGGTTCGCAAGAAGTGACTCGAGACAAGCATGTCATTAAGCATACGTACATATAGTAAAGGTGACAGGCCAATGATACGCATGTTTTAAAGATTAGATTTTTCTTAATCAAGTTTCCAGTTGTTCTCTTGAATCCTGTTATTGTGTCGAAAGTTTGCCGTATCCGTACTCTAATCTGTCTATGGTATTTATTTCGTAATGGGAGTGATGCCTTGCGCATTGCCTTACACCGAGTACTCGTGATTGCAAACATTCGTCGGATTTCTGTGATGTGATTTTTTTTTTTTTTTTTACATTTGATGCTTTCTCTGCACACCGAGTGTTTTGCTACGTTCGTTGTCTGCACGTACACTTTGGGCGCCGCAAGAAACGATCGAGTCCCGGGGAAAAAAAAAAAAAAAAGTGACTTCGACGTCGTTACATTTGCAAGCTGCCCGGCGAAAACGCTCACGCAACATTTAGGTGGAAAAACGAGACATCTATATTGAAACTTCGCAATGCATCGTGGATATATATCTGCAACGTACCGGACAGCTGTGCCTTAAACCAACAAATAAACGTATTTAGGTGCAGCGCGATGTTTAGACGATGGTCGTAATTAAACGAGCCTTGGCTTCGCTGGCTTGCGCCAGAGGCGGGGCCCAGATATAGACCAGTGTTTGTAGAACGGCACGTCCCCTAACCACTGAGGTGGTGTAAACGGAGCGTTACTGAACGTGACCAGCCAGCAGTGATAGTTAACCCACAACGCCGCAACCGGCGCCTCTTCCTGCACCAACCCCCCTCTTCTTTTCCTCCTACCCCGTTAACATTAGTGATATCAACATATTTGCATTCACTCGCGTGCATTATTTATTAACACCACTATTAAGGGCGAGAACATAGCACGCGCAGGTTATATATATATATATATATATATATATATATATATATATATATATATATATATATATATATGTGTGTGTGTGTGTGTGTGTGTGTGTATGTGTGTGTGTGTGTGTGTGTGTGTGTGTGCCGAAACGGGACTTAACACACAACTACGTCGAAGTGGGACAGACAGGACGGCGGCAGAGAATAAAAGAGCAAACTAAAAAAAAAAAAGCAAGCCGATACGGCCTCACATTGGACCGCAACTGTAACCACCGCGGATACGCGCTCGACCCCGTCCACGTAGGCTTGCACATCGACTCGCTTTAACGTATATACACGGGCAGAATCAAAAAGGGACTCCGTATATGGCCACGGGCTATATAAGTAACGCGGCCACAAAGCGCGGCGGCGCCTTCCCTAATCGCGGAGGCGTGGTCAAAGCGAAGCGACGCTCTCTATACACTATATTCACGCGTGCATGGACACCGATCACGTTTCTTCGTCGCCGCGGGGTGAAAGCATGCACCCCTCTTCATAACTCGTCGCGATAAATAGAGGAGAGCCTCGTATGTACACCCGGAAATCACGTGACCGCAACGCGTACGATGCGAAGCTAGCCCTAAACCGACCCGGCGCCGGTCAACGCGTACATATACATACATACACGCACGCACAGGTGTAGGTGCCCGCGAGCATGCGCCCGCGACACTGTCGACCAGCTGCACGCGCTATGGGCGACGATCGTTCGTGCACGCATAACGGTGACGGCGACGCGACGTGGCCACGCCCGCATCGCCACCGACCGCAAACAACCGAATACTTTAACGCGCGCGCACGCCCGCACACACACGGTTAGGTGCCTCGGTGGTGTCGCAAATCTCTCTTGCTCGCGCTCTTTTGACCCCCTCATCCCACTTTGTTTTTTTTTTTAATCTCGCTTGGACGCTTTTGCATCGTCTATATTTCTTCGCGCTGCTTCTTTTCACGCGTGCGCCGCGTGTTTTTTTTTTTTTTTTTTTCCTCCGGGGCCGTGCGCGTGTCACCCCGACGCCTGGCGGCGTGCCGCGGGTGCTGACAACACTACGCGTTTGCCAGATTAGGCTTTTTTTTTTTTTTTTTTTGTCGCCACTTCCGAGAAGCGCTGCAGGGTTTTGTCGCCTCGCAGTTACTGCTTCCTCGCTTTTATATAGCGGGGGTCTCTCATTTCAGTTAATCGAGTAAACGTGTAAGCGACGACAAGAGCGCGCGCGCCGACAACCGGGAGTCGACGTGGGAAGCGACGGCGTGGCCGCAGCGGTGTAGCCGCCGTGAGGGAGCGCTCGCGTTGGCGACGCCTGTGGTGCCATCTTTTTGTCTTCTTCTGAACTTGCGTGGTGCGGAAGCAGCGTGAGTGCCAACAGCAGCAGCCAAGTGGCGGCAAAAAGTGGCCTGCTTCGTTAGGCTGATTAACCGCCGCGTTCTGATTGTCGCGTTGGCGCTCTGCCGACCCCACCACACATAGGCTACGGCGGCTTCTGTAAGCGCGTTGCTGGAAGCACGTTTGTGTGTGTGCGTGCGTGTTCTTGTAAAGAAAAAGCGGGCACGACAGTCGGCAGCAGAGCGAGTCGTCGTGATTGGGAAGCGAGATTGGTGCCCCGTCTGCGTGGAGTATGCGTTATCTCCGTGTGCACTTATGCGCACCTGTCTTGCGTGGAACGCGTGGGGAGGGAAATCTGATTCTGAAGTTATCTTATCGCGGTGTGAAGAAGCCATTAAAGTCGCGAAATCTCCCCCGCTTTTTGAACTCATCGCCTTTCTTCTTTATTTTCTATTTTTTTTTATTCAAAAACCCTCCATACTTGTACTCTTCGTTGAAAGAGCATACGTTGAAACGGTGGCGCATCTTCACGGGCTCAGTGCCAATATCTTGCTGCCGGTATTCGGTCCTGGACATTGAGATGTATATAAGGTCGTACGCATGCAGCTATGTAGATACGAATGCCCGGAGCTATTCGCGTATGTGCGCAAGGTTACCGAAGTTGTCATTGAATTGGCTGAATATATGCAGAGAAGAGGGTTCTCGTTTTAAATCTGCTTAGGACGCACGGCACGGGGACTAATGATATTCGATAAGCTTATAGAAAACTCATTATAGAGTGATTCCTGCAGGTGCACCTCGCTTGTTCGTTGCTGTGTTTCTGTCAGTGAACGAATTAGCAAACTGGGCGTGTTCTTAAATATACGGTATTGCAGCGCAGAGGTCGTAAGACGACTGAGCAAAAGAGCCTCATTGTACACGCTTACTTTCTACTTAACTTGTATGCGAGCAATTTGAACAATGAAATGACGTCAGGTGAAGGGTCAGAATACTAAGGATGCGTTCCAATACTCGCCGTAGACGGCTAAATAGACAGCCAAGTGGACAGCGGACATCTTAAGCATTGGTCTAATTCTGGCGAAGCCGGCAAAGATAAAAAAAAGGAAAAGAAAGAAACGATCCTGTCTAAGCAAGATGACGGCTGAGCTTGGCTTAGAATCTGGATGGAAAGGTCGTCTGGGCTCACAGGAAAGTGTAGTCGCGCCTTCTTACGCACTTCTATAGTGTATAAGCTAAGTTGTGCTTTTCATGGGTTCGCCCACGCAGTGTTGAGATACAGCTATAGCTCGTGCCTTTATTAGAGTCTTGTCGATACGAAGTGGCGTCACGTGGCAGATACACCTTTTAGATGCTTTTGACGAGTGAGGGCTCAGTAAGTTTCTTGAAACTGGCTAAGTTCAGTCTTTGGCGCTGCTAAAATACAACGTGGTCTATTTCTACCAATAACAAAATTAACGAGACCCGAGAAGACGCCGTCAAAATCCATGACGTCATGGCGGAGCTGCTGCGGGGCCGCGTATATCCGGCCTTTATTCGGTTTTGGCGACTTTTCTGGCTGACCAAGCCCCTTTCTCACGCTAAGAGTGGCTTCTCTCTCGTATTGTAGAAGCGCAATTCACTAATACGGCTTAAATTATTATTTATTTTTCTCTTTAGTTGCTTTCTATTGCAGAGGTGAGGAGAAGGCGTACAATAAAGTGAGATTACGAAGGCGAAGGAGAAAACTGTACATATACTGTTTTCCACAGGGATATGGACGGAAAGACAGCGTGTTTGTCATTTCGGCAGACGATCTTCGCCGCCTCTCAAGCGTCTGGCGCTCGCAACGAAGGCGCCGCCAGGACGTCTAGACACGTCTTAATCGTAAATCCTCTGTTTCCCACCGCGGGTGGCGCTTTCGGCACGGCACGCATGCGCGGAAGAGGGTGAAAGGGGGCGCTGCGGTCGCTCGAAAGCTAACACAAGGGGGGATGCTTATCGCGCAAGCGGTGCTTTCTCGAGAAAGGTGTGAAGAGACGAGTGTACTGTTCGTGCGAGAACGGGTCCTCCGCTCTGTGTGTGTGCTGCAGGACAGTAAAGTCGGGGGGGCTCTCTGTTGGAATTCACTGCCGCCGCTTTCTCCCAAGAAAAAGGAACCCGGGGTGGCCCCCCGTCCCCGAGGAAAAGATGAAGGCCCCCGCTTTAAAGAGAAGAGGAAGGCGGAAGAAAGAAAGGGGGGGGGGGGGGGGATGTCGGTGGCCATCGGGACGGTATAATTGACCGCAGCGTCGGCGGCGGCGGCGCGACGCAGAAGTATTTCGCCTTGTTCTCGGTCCTGTACGCTATATACCTTCCGCATACCCCGACTATACCTTCGTGGTGTGGTGAGGTGCGGTGAAGCTTGAGCGTGTAACTCGGCTCATTTCGCAGCCGCTGAGACGGCGTCAAAACGATACCTGCGTTCCTTCTTTCTGCTTCTTCTTCTTCTTGGCGCGAGCTTTCGGCAGGGGCTGGGTTGGGGAAGAAGCCGGAGACCGTTATCGGCGCTCGGCATCGGTAGTACCGTCGAAAAAACCGCGCCGCGACGGCTTGCAGCTTATACCGGCAAGCGTCGTTCTGCTTCGTTGTGACGAGGAATACGCCAGTCGGGAGGAAGCAGGGGGGAGTTGCTGTTCGTTGTATACGTCTGCGCGGAGGCGTCTGCTCGGATCGTCTGTTGTACACGTCTGTTCGGAACAACACGCAGACTTGGGATGCGGCTATGGCTTCGGCCTGTCGAAAGAGACCCGCCACACCGCGCCACACACCCACCGAAAGCGCGAGCAAGTCGCGCGTGCGGTGAGGACGTCTTCTTTTTATTTTTTTATCTTTTCAGGAAGGAGACAAGATCTCGGCAAACCTTGTCGCCGCTTGGTTATCGGGTTCCGTGATTGTTTCTACGAAGTACGTTACAAGCTCAAGTCGAGGCGCCTCTGATCGCACTCTCGCGTCTAGCGCGACTTTCTCTCTCATTCTCCTTGTCATTCGCTGAAGCTTTTTTTTTTTTTTCTGCCTTCTGCGTTCTGCACCCGTCTCTTGTTGTGCCAAGTGTCAAGAGGTGGCGCGGTGATATTGTTTGCGACAAGATGCGGTGCCTATATACGGGGCCCACACGAGAACGCAGGTCTCGATCGGTTCAAAGCCGACTCGGAAAGTACGTAATTGTGGGGCTGTATGCTGAAGCGCGGACCGTCTCGAATTGACTGGCGCCACACTCCCCCTTCCTGCTACGGCGCCTATAAGAAAGAACCTTGAAGAAGCTTGAAGAAGCCAGTGACCATGCAGCTATAGTGATGGAAAGAAGAATGGCAAGCGTAACACTAAGAGGTAAAAAAAGACAAGGTTATGTATTAAAGGTTAAACGTGCATAGATAATGTTCTAGTTTAGATTATAAAGGAAGTGTATTATAGGCATGTAGTGCGTGGAACAGATAACCTATTAGAATAGCACAATGGGCGCCACGGCATGGACAGCACAGCTAAGGCCGGCAGAGGATAAGATGTAATTGTGTAAATATAAAATTTTCAGCTACAGAATATGTTTCGCTGCCGCAAGACAATGGTAATCTAGATGTATGGAAGAGGCCTTAATAGATCAATTTGAGCGTACATAGTAAGAACCCGTTATACTTACGTTGCCTTCAGACCGACTTTGTTCATGCAGGCTGTGCTGTTTCGGCGAAGGGAGTTAATGTCTAGACATACGCTGCTACTGAAAATTGCGCGCATTCGAACTCATCGTAGAGCCACCGTCATTCCTGCTTTCACCTAAATGTTTTCAGCAGTTTTCGTGAATCTGGATGTTTGCGAGGCCCAGAATAAATAAAATATTTTACTGCCGAGAATGAGTGGCGTGTGCAAGCGTCACGTGAATCTATATGTTTAAACACTGTAACGAAATATATTTTTTTTCTTTGTGCGTTTTAGCGCATCGCAGAATGCTTCTCGTTCCTTTGCTTCCAGAATCTAAATTTATCTGATTTCGCATGCGGTATACGCATGCGTCTTCGAAGTATCTTCACCACACGTGCTGTTCTGCTATCCGGAAATATCTAAGCATCATATTGAGTGACATTAGGTGCAATGATAGAATTTTTCACACGAGAGCTGTAATCACCTGTCGCCTCGAGAAAGCAGACAGGCTATAGAAGGCTTCTTCCCTGTGAGTTCAACTCTCTCAGCAGGAGAATGAAGCAGGTTTATGTTGATGCAGTCTTCCAAGGACTCCTCTGGTTTGTTCGGCCATATAACACTGCACTTCCGCTGTATATATTATATATGCTGCTTCTTGCTGTGACGTGACGTCACGCTCTATAGCTCGGCTCGTATTGAGCTGTTGTTGAGCTTGCGGACCACGGGAATCAAAACGAGTGCTACTGATGCGCCTGCAAGAAATTCTTCTCATTGTAAAGTTAGCTTCGCCGTATTTGTGTTTGCCCAACTAATGACGGCACAGGCCTATGCTAAAATAAAGCGCGAAAGTGCAAAGTACACAAGCTGATACTTAACATTCGCGGGTAATTACGTCATTTGGAAGCCACGTTGACAGTACCTGTCCCGTAATTACACCAGCTGTGCGCTGACTTACAAACTGCGTGTGCTGTCGTTTGTGTGGTGTTGTGCGGGAAAGCTAACTAAACATTAAGGAAAACTACTTTAAATAGCTGCAGTTGTAATTACATACTATAACGCGCATTGAGCAATTCGGTCTTCATTTCTGTTTTCAGTGCATCGTTGTACATGTCAGTGTTTAATACGTCATTGCTTATACTTTCCAATAAACGAATAAATCTACATTTGACAGAGATTTATTTGTAATTAATTATAAAAATAAATCGGGAGACATAAAGTGAGCTTACCAACAGTTAGGTAGCATTAGCTCATCCTAGAAGAGCATAAAGAAGCTAGAGAAAAAGATAGTTACGATTGTGTAACCCAACCGCATGACATAGTCTCGCACAGTCACATCTCTAAGTCACTGAAAGCTAAATCGTGTCGAGGAGCGAGCCCCATCTCAGGAAGTCGGGAAGTGTCGACTTTACCGCGGTGTGCTCAATAATATTCTATCGCGAGATAAGGATCTCACAGGTATATACGCATGAATGGCGTTGTACACTGGCCGAAACTGCGCAAATTTCGCCCCTTGTATAGAGCGCCGATAGAAGCAAGAGAGAGAAAGATAACCGAGATCTTCTTGTTTCGCATCGATCCAAACAGATCTGCTCCAAATCGTTTCGATGCACCCACAGTTAAGCCTCATCACGAGCGAGCGCGAAAAAAACAAGATAACGACTCCCTCCACATCAACGCGTATACGTTTGTGTTCGCAGCATTCGCGCAGCCGCAAATCAACGTTATCGAGGAAAAGAGGAAAACGCGAGACGCCTCGGCTGACGGCCCCTGGGAAACTATATGTAGCGACTGCATGTGTGGTCTCACGTATACGTTATTTTACAGCGGCGGTTAGAGAAAAAGAAAAGAAAGAAGGAAAATAAGAAAGAAAGAAAGAAAGAAAGAAAGAAAGAAAGAAAGAAAGAAAGAAAGAAAGAAAGAAAGAAAGAAAGAAAGAAGAGCAAGAGGAAGGACGCACTTTCCTTCTCATCATTTTCGCACAAAGCAGCAGCAGTAGCAGCAGCAGTTCATCGGTTATGAAGTTATGGCCGGGGCAGACACGCACTTCGCATATATAGCTGCCAAAAAATGGCGATGGGACAATGTCCAGCGTGCGACACTTGCCCGTGTATACGGGAGCCAGGCAATGGTCCAGCGCGGCGCGGCTCGCGACATGTGTTGCCTCCGTGCGACAAGATCGCCAAGACGACGCGACGCGATGGATGCCCTCTGTCGCGACCATCCGTAAAAACGACCCACGGCTGCTGCTGCTGCTGCTTCTACGTGTCGCAGAGATGTCGCCGGCGATTGCACACGGAGTGCCGGTCACCAATCAAAGCGCGCGCTCGTATAGAGGACATGCGGATAACAGCGGCTATATTTACGAGGAAAGCGAATCGGCCGAGGATGCGGTCAGAAGGGGGCGACTGGCGCAGCTGTTTCCTTGCGCTGGTGCGAAAGGACGCCAGAAATTTGCAAGGCACCACTTATCAAAAGAGCACCCCGATGTCTTGAGCCGATCCTTGTGAGGCTTCGCGAGCAAGAACGAGAAGAAAGAAAGAAAGAAAGAAAGAATTACGGAGGGAAGGAACTGGGAAACAAGTCGCGGGACGAAGCTGGCATAGAGCAGGGCGAAGGACTTCTTCAAGGTTACATGTATACAGCCAGTAACAAATCGCTTTAGTCTTCGCTATTGGCACAGTCTGAGCTTGTTTCCTTTCTGTTGTTTCGGCGTTCTGGGTGGTATAGTGGCACATGGCGATGTCTTGCTACAAGGGTGTTCACGCTGTACTAAGTGAAATATGAGTCGATTGGTTTACGTTGCTATAACAAAAAAAAAAAAGAAAAAAAAGAAAAGAGAGACAGAGAGAGAGAGAGAGAGAGAGAAGGGCTTCAAAGACGTGATTAAAAAAGGCAGGGACGCGGACTGTGCCACGTGTGGTAGAGAACTGCGCTTATTAATAGATGAAAGGATTCGATTCTCCTCGCGTCTTCCTTTCGTTAAAGCAACAATATGACGTCATGGAGAGCCGTAGCTGTATAGCTCGGTGGCTATGGTGTTGCGCAGCTCAAAACGAGGTCAGTGGGTTCGACACCGGCGGCGGAACGGAAAAACGCTCGTGTACCGCGCACTGGGTTCGTCTTAAAGAACCCCAGGTGTTCAAAATTAATTCGGAGTCCTCCACTACGACGTGCCTCATAATAAGATTGTTGTTTTGGCTCAAAGAACCCCACAATTTAATTTTAACGTCCAAGCCGGTGACATATTTGTCGGCAAAAGTACACATGTCATAATGAATTTTTAAACAAACAAACGAACGAATCAATCGGGCAATCACGCGAAGGTGTAAGGTGAGCCTATACAGGGACGCCAATTCACTGTAGAGGGTTAGATGATTGTTTTATACTTATCAATGAGCGTTTTTTTTTTTTTTTTTATTCTGAACAAAAAGACAGATGTTAGGCTTCGAAAGTGAGAAGCAAAGTTATATTCATTGGAAGCTTCCTTCAGGCTGTCATGCCTGAAAGTGGCGCAGTAAGCAGCGGACAAAGCAAACACAAAGAATGCCGAATGAAACTAGAGACTAATGAAAGGAGACTAAAGAAAGGAGACTAACTGCCAGTTTAACCAGAACAGAAAATTCAGTTTGGTACACCGGGGGCTGAGAGACAGAGAGAGAACTCGACAGAAACAATTGGGAAGGTGACTGTCAAATTTGAGCGATATAGCATGTCGGTATAGATGCGTTGTTGGGAACACTAATTGGTTACCCCTGTATTGTTTGTAGCGTTTCACAGCCCACCACGAGCAACCAGCCCGTTACAAACCACACTAAAACCTTTTCGAGCACATGTACCAGTACACCCGTATATACCATGCATGCACTGGTATCGCGATCTTCCCGAGCTTTGCCGACCGTGGCTCTCTTGCCGTGTAGATCTCACACAGGACATCACTCATTAACGAATCAGCGTACAGCGTACAGCGTACAGTCATCTGTATTCTGTGTGTACTATACCCTTACAGATGTGTATGTCAGCGGTCGGGTCTGTTATCTACGATATTCCGCATTGAAACAAGAAACGGCAGCTAAAAATATTCTCGCTACACCGAATATACGCCTTCGAGCATAGAAACTTTGTGTTAAGGAGAAGCTTACTATGACTACGTTCCTGAGGCGTCTGCACGGTCAATTTCACGTCCAGTAAGGTGGGCTGGTACCAGCCACAACGTAATATACAGTATAGCACGGTGTGCCGATCCCAGAGATGGGTGTAATGAAAAGTGGGCCACATTGTGATCTGTGGTCGTGTGGGTAATGTGGTGGGGTCACCGCGGCTTTGCCGGCACCAAAGTAATGGTTACGCTGCACAGCGCGGTTCGGGATCTTAAGTTACACACGTGTTTACCGGCGAAGCCGGATCACATAAAGATTTTGTTATGGGAAAAGAACGAAAATGGTTCCGTGCGCGTACTTGAGCGTAAAATAAGACTATACACATCGGTGTGTCCATTTGCACAGCATTCGAATGAACCGCTTCGAGAAAGCTTCGCTTAATGTTGATCCACACACGCGCGTTGAATGTGCTGGAACCCTCTCTTTCACTTTATTCGGTGTTCTAGATTTTGACTCGCCGAGGAAGCACAGGAAGTCACCTACAAAGCTCGAAAAACCTTGACTTCTCTGCCATTAATATCAGTGAACTGAAAGACGGCACTCTGCAAGACACGCACAGCGGCAGTGATGAGAAAGGCCGGGCGGAAGTGCTAGAGGCGGGCGACAGATGCCGCCTGCTGCCGCGTTCTTCTTCGCGAGCTGGCCTCGCCGTGTCCGCCGTTAGCGGACGTGCCGAACAGTCGTGACGCCAGCCGCACAGGGATAGAAGACATTGAAAGAGGGAGAGAAGTGAGTGGGGGGAGGGGGGCTATCGGCCACATGTTGCACTTACGGAATGGAGGCTGATCAGTTTTCCTGTAAGCGGCAGCGGACCCCTTGAATGTGTGATGATCACGTTTATCAAAATGATCAACTAGGGTCTGCCAATTAACTTTTAATAATCAATATGTGACACATGTTCGATTCGCGCAAGTGAAGCTGGTCATTGTTAGACGCAGATCTATCTTAGTATGGTCATTCGGAGACTACCGTCAGTTTCGAGGTATTATTCCGGAGACTGTAAGTTGGTCTTCCGATTAATTTTGCCCCGCATTGCGGAAGCGAAGGTCCTTGGGAAAATATTATCTGGAACGTAGATGCATTTCTCCGCATATTTGGAAAGCCAAGCCTCCGAAACTGGTACTGTTCTCGTGTATATACCAATGCTGCACTGTCTAAAAATTATGTCTCTTTCTTTATGAATGACATGTTAGAATATCGCCAGCGTGAGTCCGCCTATAGACAAACAGCTCCATGCGAACCGTTGGTGTCGCGAAACTATATAATACATATACTTATACATACCAATCTGTGTCAGCAACATACATACCAATCTGGTAAACGTAAATTGAGTGACAAGCTTTACAACGCAGTTGTTGAGTGCTTCCTTGTGCTGCCCATTTACTCTTTCTTTTATCTTGTCTGTCTTCTACGATATTCTTATTCATTTGCATTTAACTCGGAGCCAAATGTTACACTGGTTAGCCTCTCTGTATATCACTCTTATTTACCTGTATCCCGGTATAGCATACTCGATGTCACGCATCAGGGGCGTCTGCCTCTCAAAACCGCGTTGTATAACGGCTAATTCTGCGTCACCAGGGGGGTAACGTGTAGTTACCCTCCCGCGAGGCTTCAGAAGACGCCCCCGCCAACAGCGACGTCGCCGGGCAAAACTGGCAGCTTGGAGGAAAGGGCAAGGTGGGGAAAGGGGAGTGGTAGGGGAGGGGCACGGCCGGGGCTATCGGCGGGAAATCCCTCCTGATAGATGGCGACGCGGTAGCCGCGACCGGGCCGCATGCAGGGACGGGACCGGGCTGCTTGCTAGCCGAGCCCGTGCCACCAGCGCTATAGGGTCCGCGATAACATCTCGCGCGCGCATGGAGCAGCATGATTTATGTGGCGCTCATGATGGCTATTAGAAGCGCCCCGCTGCGTCGTCGTCGTCTCGTCTCGTCGTCTGCTAGCCGCACGCAGACCGTCGTCTGCTTTTCCCCCGCGTCGTCGTCTGTTAGTCGTCTGCTGCGGCTGCTGCCACCGCTGGCAGCGCCGCTTTTGGCGTATATGTACACTACGTGCTCACGCACGCACGAACGAACGCTTATACGCGCGCGTGTGTGCGTGTGTTACCTTGTTCGCCATTCGCGGACTATACGCTGCGGTTCCTGTATACATCGATCACGCCGCAGACGCGCCGTCATTATGCACGCGAGCGCGTTTTCGTGAGGGTTTCGTTCCTTCGCCCTCGCATTCTACGTCCTCCTTGCACCAGTTTTTGCGTGGGATGCAGCGGCGTGTACTGCACTACCAGCGTGTTCGGCCGCTGCCACGCAGCGCTCGGCGACGTATAAAACCGCTTTATGGCTTTTCGAAGCTCGATGTGACCGATGGAGCGCGCGCCGTTGACTTGACGAGCGCTGTTGCCGGCCGCATAGCTTGACCGGCCGGTGCGATGCGAGCGAAGTCGTTGTGTTTTAGGCGAGAGAGAGCGAAAACGGTTTCGCTCGCCGCTCCCGAGTGCGGTCGTTTCGCTTGCGTTGGTAATCGTTGATAATCGTTTATTCGCCGGTTGCGCCCGAGCTGCCACCGTTTCCGCGCGGGGTATATCGAAACATATACGCGGGTGTTCGTCTTTTTTCTTGCGTTTGTTGCTTTTGTTTTCGTCTTCAGAAGAGCGTATAAACGCGCCGCGCTATATCATCGATTTGCGCGGTGAAAGCGAACTTGGAGACGACGGAAAGTCTTGCGTGCGGCAAGCGCTTGGTCAGACTTGTGTGATCGCAGTTCGATAGAACAAAACGACCATGCGTCTTGATGCGGTCGGTGGCCATGTCCCGTTTTCCGAAATCGGTCGGTCGTCGGTTAAACGTGCACACCGCAGAAGAAAACGGGCAATAAAGGGACTACTACAAAGCGCTCTGAAGTGCAGCGCGTGATCCTTGCTGTCTGCCATGCATAACCAGTTCATATACTATATAAATGTTGCTTATACCTTGCCTCCCAAGACGGCGCAATCCAGCAACTTGTTTCCTTGTATCCTTCTCACAACGTTTTGGCGCGGAATAGTATACAGGCAATTCCCATTTTACTCAGCGAGCGCCGCCGTTTTCGAAGACGCTGCTTGACTCCTGCTGCTGACTTGTATGTTCTCCCTGTTGTGGCGTCCTCGTGCTATATATGTTATAGCATGTTCGTGTAACGCGAAGTGCGTCTGAGCGACTGTTTGGCTGGTCATTAGATCGATTTCCTTGTATGAAGGCTAGTCGAAAGCGACAATGCATTTGGCCTGTCTTTCCAGGTATTTGAAACCCACACGACTTGGTTTAACGCAGCGCCACTAGGTGCCGCTAGTATGGCGTTGCTTTCTACTGTTCCATGTACCCTGAATGCTATTCCGGTCATTTTCATGAATTCCGCTATGTTGTCGAATGCCACCACGTTGGTGTTTTGAACCAATCAGAGAGGGCGTAGCCGTACTGTGAGCCACTCGGAGCAGACAAGCTCGCGAATTCGACAACATTGCGTAATTTGACAGTCGTAGAGTTCCATGGATTACCACGAGAAAATCTGCAGCTGCTGTCTATACGGGAGCTGCCGGCACAGTGTTTTATCTATAGCCTGGAAATAATGGGTATATATATAGTACGTGGATTTGTCTAGACTTCGTCGATCCTTCCGGCTTCGAGCAAAGTTCTGGTTTGAAGGTTTAACCTATAATGTTGTCATCTCATTATTTCCGTATGGCAATTTACCTCATTTACCCACTAATGTTTTTTTTTCATCGCATTCGTTTCATAATGGTTATGAGTACTCTGTAATTTATCATAGTCACTGTCAGCAAGAACCATGGGCGCAGATATGCATCAACACGCAAACTCAGAAGCACCGAAACTTATTTAACGCAGTGGAAACGAGGTAGCAGACTGACGTATACTTGTCAGCGTAAAAGACTCCACTGCTCTGCAGAAAGATGCGACTCAACGAAGTGTGCGCTTTCTCAATAAAGCCGCACCGAAATTGTCGAAAATTTCATGAACTATTCATTATTCTCATGGCGCTGATGACAGCAGTGTCAGATTTCTCGTTATTAATTTCAGTTGTAAATTCAATGCAGAATAGCAACGTCAGTATTCCGGTAGAACGGTAACGCTCGCATATAGAGGTTTAGCTTGTCCGCATACATATTGCTCTTTACGGGATACCGGGTTACCGGTGGCGTAGACGTGAGCAGCCGCGTTGGTGGCGCCATCTTGCGCAAGGTTTAACTATAGAGCGGAAACAGAGCTATTACTGCAGTGACCTTCTATCTCTACTTAACTATACTAGTGTAAAGCGTTGGCAGCGACGTAATCGTTAACATGCAATTCTCTTACTATTTTTCATTGGCGAGAACACTCGCGTGACTCAAAAGCGAAATTTAAACGCGTTGTATATGGACAAAATGTCACAAGACTTCGCTATATACGCACTTTGCTATTGCCGTCCATTTATCTGGTTACATCTGATAATCTGGTAATTATCTGGTATCTGGCTCCGGTCACCTGGTATCCCGTAAATGGCAATACTATGCGGATAACCATGGTAACACTATGTGAAACCGTATTGTACGGAAAAGCATTTGACCGTACATACGGTACATTTGTCCGTCAGGCGAGGCGGAGCAAATTTGTACAAGACGGATGGTTACCGTATTACCGTATACTGCTAATACGAAAACGTGGCATGGCTAAATCCCGTTTCTAACACTGTGTACGTTCAGGCTAGAACTATCTAACCCGGCTGAAGTGCAACAATTTTGCTAGCAATATCGCACTTGTGAATTGGCATGTGTGGCAAATGAGCCGTCGGCCCCTTTGTGTGTGCAATTTTTCGATGTTCGGAATGCTGAACTTATGTGCGAAATCGCGCAGCTGGCGGGCAAACAAGAGCAACGCGTCAT
This sequence comes from Dermacentor silvarum, assembly GCF_013339745.2. NCBI lineage: Eukaryota > Metazoa > Arthropoda > Arachnida > Ixodida > Ixodidae > Dermacentor > Dermacentor silvarum. The sequence goes on from NC_051156.1 coordinate 149,084,373, forward strand.
GGTGGCCCGCCAGCTCATTTCTTTGTTTTGGTATATAGTACCAAGTTAAAACAGTTCACGAAAACAGATTCTGGTTTGTTTTAGAGCGAAAGCTCTACTATGCCATGTCTCGCAAGGTCATTCATCGCGTCGCAATGACCTTGAGCCACCGGAGCGCGAGCCGCTGGAGCGCAAATGTGTCATTTGTGACTTCACGCCACGTGATCTGCTGCGGAGAGGCGTCCCAGCTGCGCTCGCCCGGAGCCTCGCCGCTGCGCTACCACGTGACTAGGCGAAGGTTGAACGGCTGCTTCGGCGGCGCTTGGTCGCTCAGTCTCGCCATGGATGGCGCGCCGGCTGGGCCGTCTGTGCGTGCGCTTCAGCGCAAGAGAGATGCTGAACCCAATCATCCAGTAGATATAGATAGACGGCAGGCTGCGAAATCTCAAGCAAAAGCAAAGTTGACTGCTGAAACACCGGAGCAAAGGGAGGCCCGATTCGCACGTTATATAGAAGCTTACCAAGCGCGGTAGCGTGCATTAATGAGACACTGTGTGCATAGTCGTTGCAAAACCAATCCAAACAGACCTTTCGCTCGTGGTAACTAGGCTTACAAGAGTTAAACCTCAGCCATTTTTTTACCTTGTTTTCACCAAATTGAGATGACGAAAAGAAAAAAATTTGCCGCGTATCTGCGTGCTTCGCTGCAAATGTCGTCGAAAGACGATAGTCTTCTGCCGGCCGTACTACATGAGTGCTGGTCTGATCCGCGGCCACCCGTGATGCTGTTCTCGTACCATTTCCGTCCTGGCATGAAGGTTTGTTTGAACAGATTTCATTTTACCGCATTATTTCATCAAGCGGCCATTTATGTTTTGCCCTGCCTCAGACAGCGCTTCCTTTATGTTGAATCGGCCGCATCTGGCTGGCATTGATAAAATTGCGAAGTGAGATGACGAAAAGAATAATCAAGTCTTTCACTATAAAGGTGCTCCCAAATGTTAAAAATTGCCGCAGCGATTGGTGCTGCCTGTGAAACAGCATTGCGAAGTTCGCATTTGCGTAAAATCCCATGCCGCGAAAAAAAAAGAAAGCAGTGCGGAAGCTTCGCGCTGCATGTTAACGCGGCTGACGATCGTTCACGGTGGTTAAGTCCCGCGATAACGCGCAAGGTTGAGCGGGCGTGCCCACCTCTGCCGCGTAATCGCGGCGCGGAATCCTCCTTTTCGCGCGCCTGCGCTGCTTCCTCCATTCCGCAGGGAAGGAAGGCTAACGGCAGCGCGCTCCTTTTATGTAGGCCAAGCCCCGCGAGCGCAAACACATTAGGCGAAGGTTCGGCTGCAGCTGTCGCCGAATGAATGTGATCGCATGCGCAATGCTCGCCCCACCACAGGACGACGACGACGCATCATTTGCACAGGTGGAGCTTATCGCCGGCGACAATCGGTCACGCCGCGGCGCGCTCGGCAACGCGTCTAGAAAGTCCCCACGCCTCGCGCGTTGGCAGCGTCCACCAATCCCCGCATCGCGCGTAACGCGACGTATTCTGCGCGCGCCGTGTTGCTTATATGTAGTTGCGTTCAGCGTTTGCAGGATGCTGCATTGGCTTAAGGCTCATTCACACTAGGCCGACACGACACCGGATTTCGGTCTGCCGACTGTTCGCGACAGCGTTTTCGTTCCTTTAAACCGTTGGCTACAGCGTTTTCGGTCCAGTAAACTGCTGTCGCCAACAGTCTTCAGACCAAAATTGGTGTCGCGTCAGCCTAGTGTAAATGAGCCTTTACAGCACAGCGGGTCCGGTCGCAACGCCGAATGCGTCTGTACAGTCAACCAGCGAAATATTTACAAGATGCGGTTTCCGTTGCAAATATGAATTACTGCACTGTTAAGGCATGACTTTATTAATTTAATGAATCACTGTGTAGCTGGCGAACGATATATACTACATGCTGGAACATTTAATTTGAGGCTGTGTGATTATACGCTACGCGAGAATTCAGCGTCTTCGCAGATCCAGGCGTCCCGTAAACTTTTGCGGTTGATGGTACATAATTTTTTTTATTGTGCTGACAAATCGAAGCAGATATTGTACGTTGGTGGTCGCAGAATCCGTATACATATTGTATGTTGCAGAAGGCGTCGGTGACAGCACCGTTACAATGCTTTCTGCGAACGATGCTGCTTGATTCGCATAAAGGTGGCGTTGCGCGACGCGCACTGATTTAGGGAGCCTACATTCAAACGGCGTTGAATGTAGGCTCCCTACACTGATTTGCACTGATTCCATCGCTATTTATTTTCGCACTTCGGTCATTGACCTTGTGTCGCTCCTCATATGTTATCACCGGGATCGGTCTGCCGTGAACGGAGGAAAAGAAATATCCCTGCTCTCCTCACGTTACTGTGATATGCTCCCGTATTCTATAGAACGTTCTTCCACTCAGCAATCCATGTCGATTCAAGGCTGCTGATGCTGATGTGACTATTCCCTTTGAATCGGGCTGTTACAAAGTCTGTAGCCAGGCCAAGTGACCAAAAAAAAAAAAAAGAAGAGGAAAGCAACACAGCACATAAGAGAGAGAGAGAAAGAAAAAGCAACAGGAAATTAGTAAAATAGATATAGCAACGCGACCCCTCGATAGAAGTGATCACTGCTGCTTCATGATCGTCAACTTGTTTTTATACACCGAATTTCACCACCCGATTCATGGCCAATCCCCCACTATGGGTATGCGCCACAACCACTCAGGTCAACAACAACATAAACTGCATTTTTTAGAAGTGTATAGCGTCTTCACAGTCGAGAGGTTGCGCTGCGTTCAACTCGGTGTAGTGGAGGAAGCCCTATAGCTTCGAGTCGACGATCGTTTGAGAATATACGGGACGAAATATCGCGAGCTGAATTGCTGGCAAGAGTGTCAAGGCGGCAACATTTTCATCGCCATATGCAGCGTATAGCGGCCTTTAACGATGGCGCTATTGTTCCTGTATATTCGCCGCGCAGTGACTCTACAGTTACTGACAACCTGAATGCAGTGTGCACATACACTGCTATCCAACTCTGATAATTTGTATATATGCGTCATCTAATCATGTTCCCTCATTTCGGTGACGTCACGGCGCAGGTAAAGCTGCATGTTTCAATGTCGACGTCCCACAGGAACTATATATGTTTCGGAGTGCCTATAGGCAGAACGCGGGCAGGTGCACTGCGGTTTTGTGGACGCAGCTTGTACTGAATTATGGAGTAATTGCCACCGCATATAGATGGCGTCAAAGTCACCGACGTTTCTTGGGAGCTTGGACCAGTGGCCCACTTGCCGAAGTTTGTGTGCGATATGAACGTCACGATGGGCGCAGACGAAAGGAAACTGCGCAACATAATATATATATATATATATATATATATATATATATATATATATATGAACAAGAAGAAAGGGAACCGAGGGGCCCGATTTTATTAATCATATCATAAGAAGTCAACAAACAATGACCTGAAGGACAGCATAGGGGGAACTAGTTGTACTTACTAATTGAATGAAAGAAATGATAAATTAATGGAAAATGAAAATGGATGAAAAAACAACTGTCCGCAGGTGGGGAACGAACCCACATCTTCGCATTACGCGTGCGATGCTCTCACCATTGAGCTACCGCGGAGCTGTTTTCCCATCCACTTTCTGCAGTATTTATGTGTTAACTAACCCTGGGAGTGTTAGCCAGCGCCACTACTCTCTCTCTCTCTTATATATATATATATATATATATATATATCTATATATATATATATATATAATATATATATATATATATATATATATATTATATATATATATAATATATATATATATATGAACACAAATACCCCAGGACGTGGATGGGAAAACGGCGCCGCGGTAGCTCAATTGGTAAGAGCATCGCACGCATAATGCGAAGACGTGGGTTCGTATTATCCCACCTGCGGCCAGTTGTTCTTGCACCCACTTTCATTTGCATTTATTTATAATTTCCTTGATTCAATGCGGATAACTTCCCCTATGCTGGCCTTGGTGTCATTGTTTGTTGGCCTCTTATGATATGTCCTATCTATCTATCTATCTATCTATCTATCTATCTATCTATCTATATATATATATATATATATAATATATTATATATATATAAACGCAGGCTACCCTCAACGGTAAGTCCCTCATTCAAAGCATCACACTGTACATAATTGCTCGAAAGTAAAAGGTTCATTGAAAGTGATTCATCGATACAACAGCTCAGCCTCTTGGGAACTGCCCGAATTTAGGAATGCATGATTTAGCAATGCATGTGCCGCGTTGAACTGAACTAGCCGATGGTGCGGTGGACGCCAAGTGTTCGCGACAGTTCGCAGCAGAAGCAGCGGCAACGCGCTGTTGGCAACGAAAGCCGTCCAGCCGCGCGGTGTATACGTATATAGTATTTGTAAGGTGTGTTGGTGGAGGTACGCAGGAAGTCACTATTTTTTTTTCTTTCAAAAAGCTGGATACAAAGGGGCGCCGTTGAGAGCGAAGGTGTGTTGCGCCCCTTCCCTGATGGGTTCCGACAGGTGGGCGACGCCCATGATGGTCTCACCGAATAGAAGGAGACCCAGCTTCTCATGCACGCAGCGCACGCACCGTATACGGTCTGGGACATCAGTGTATACTTTGGGAAGGACCGCGTCGTGCCATGGAGAGGGACGCTGCTGCCGGCCCGTTTCTGCTTAAACACGGGCATAATAACGCGAACACTTGCTGAAGATCGACTATTTGAGGAAAGCACCTATTTTTCAAAAAATATTCTTCGGTAAAAATCGCAGTATGTAAATTGTGTGTCTTTTTAAATACTATTTTATGAATAGCTTAATATTTTTAGTTTTGAGATGAATGTTCCTAATTGTACAATATTTTTATACGGACGATTCGTCTGAATATATTTCATTAATAAAAATAAAACAGCGTTACTCAGAGCCAAAAATATAAAGGCGAAGAGTGGAAATATTTGTTTTATTGAGGCACAATCAAGAAGAGCTTCACCCGGCGACTGGCGTGGAACGTTCGGCACTGATCTTGTCAGGTGTACTCAGCGCCGTAGGACATGGACACGGAAAGATCAAAATTCGTGGGGGGGGGGGGGGGGGGGGGACGCCCCCCCCTCCTGGCTACGGGCCTGGCGCCAGAGTAATCTTTGTATATGCAAATATATTGTTGCGCTATAGACAGCCTATGCTCCTGACGCAAAAAAAAAAGATTCACAGCCGTAATTGCTGAATTAAGTCTGCTGATCTCTGTATATTATTTTATTTTAGTTGCAAGAAATGTCTTCATCATCAGTCTACTTATGTGTATACTGTTGTACATGAAGACCTCTACCAAGCAGTGATTACCAATAGTCTATGTCTTGCGCCCGCTGATTACATCTTGTGCATGCAAACTTCCTAATTTCATCACACCACCCAATTATATGCCGTCCTCGACTGCGCTTCCCTCTACTTCGGGACCTAGTCTTTAACGCTGTAGAATAGACCACCGCCGGTTATCTGCCCTAAGGTAGCAACTTGAGCCTGTTGGTGTTGTTTTGCAGAGGGAGAAACCGCTGCTCCGATGCATAAGGGAGGAAGAAAGTTGCTCCATTCAAAGACGAACATAGGAGACATTCCTGTGTCCGTGCCCTTTATGCGCAACATTGTACATACTTATCTGCCCTATACGCATTACATGTCCTGCGTAGGCAGGTCAATGTTCTCTCCTTCCTAATGTCAACTAGAATATCGGCTACCCCTGTTTGCTAGAGTCTCTAATGCAGACTGCTGTCTTCGTATCTCTTAACGTTACGTCAACCGAAGATATACGGATAGGCCAAGGGTCCCGATTGACCGAAACTATATACATATATCGGCCGCGCACATGCGCAGTTCTTACGCGCTGCTGAGGCCTGTATCTCCGGCGTTGTATATGTGGCTTCGAAATGCGAAAGGCACCCCTGGGCGTTGGCCTTGCTTGACGCAATAACGCTGCGTCTGTGATGGCCTAGCTATGCGTGCACGCGTTAATTGAATATAGGGTAACGTGTGCCAAGATTAACGATCCAGCGAAGTGATGAATAGCGGACCTGCTGCTTCTAGCTAGCAGTTATCGGCTCAGTCTGCTTGATGCTACCGCAGGTATATAGCGTTCGCAGCATGCAAATATTCGTGGTCACTGCGACCTTCTCAGCTATATACATTACAGGCGCAAGGCTGTTTCCGAGGCCGCCTCTGGGAAAATGTATATACAATGAGTTCTTGTCGGAGGCTTCATCGTCGCACTAGCCGACGGGCTGGTTTGTGCGTGGCGGCAAACTACGAAGAGTAAACGGCGCTAAGCTACACGTCACCATGGTATTTTTCTCAGTGCATATTATGCACAAGGGCGTTCATAGATGGCGCTTGAGGTCGCTGGTTTGGTCCCGGCCACGGCAGCCGTATTTTCGGTGGGGCAAAAACACTCGTGCACATAGATTTAGGAGCGCGTTAAGAAATCCAGGTGGTCAGCATTAATCCGGAGTCTCTCACTACGGCGTGGGACTCAGAAATCATATGGTGGTTTTGGCACGTAGAACTACAGAATTATTTAGTGTAGCCGGCGCAGGTCAGGAATGGAAAAAAATTGGCTGCGGCTTTATTAGATAGTTTTAGTCTGTTTTAGTGGAGAGTTCTAGCTTGTCCGTAAATGCATTACTCTTTGCGGTATACCGCGCGTTACCGCATAGACGTTTACGTGAGCATGCCGCATTAGTGACGCCATCTTGCGGCATTATGTTTAACCAAAAAGGATACAAAGATGCTATTGCACTGACCTTCCACATTCCGACTAACCGGCGTTGAAAAGCGTCGGTAGCGACATAATCATTAATAGTGCCGTATCTTATATTATTCGACGTGAACAATCACGTAACGCAAAAACGGTTCAAACGATATTTGTACTTGGCGTACCGCTTGCTAAAGTGTCATCCATGGTTTCGGTAAGCCGGTGTTGTGTAAACGGTACTACGTGTACAGACAAGCTAGAAATCTCTATGATACACGTTTATGTATAACAGTTTAGGGTGTACGGGCTTACGGAAACGTAGATGCAAGCAGCCGTTTCTGTGGTGCCTTTTGTGGCAGGGGTTAAACTAGGGGTTCTATAACGTAAAACTATTCTAGTATGTTTTTGTCCCAATCTCCTGATGTCAAAAGTACACGTAATCGTTAACGCAAGCCTCGGGCGGTGACCAGCAGCGTTATTTGAACCGCCCGATCAACCGCTCTTCTCTTTTGTGGGAGGCCACATATAGCATTGCATATATTGACAGGTTTTTCTTATCTATAATTGGTTGATAAGAGGCGAGGAGCACGCAGAAGTGGAGATGGTTTCCGTGGGGCCGAGCGAGCGCAATGAAAGTAGACAACCGGATAACCCTTGCTTTAGCTTGCGGTGGCTGGTCGAAAATCACGGCGGCGCGCAACGGAAGGTTAAGAAATGCTGATAAGACGGATCCTCATCGAAGAAGATTTCACAGAGCGACTTCGTATACGTGCTGACAGGGCTCGAAAACGTTATACTGCGATGCAAAAAAAAAAGAAATTATTATACGCAAATAAATCCATTCTCCCCGGCAGCTCCAAGTAGCCAGTGCCAGAGCGATTGGTAGGCAGATATCCTCTATTCCTTTCGGAACGGGCCAGTCTCTGGCTATTCCGAAACAAATGCACTTTTGTTGCGCTTATTAGTGGGTCTTTAGTGCGTTCACGACACTTTGACGTGGGGAGTTTTCGCGGTTTTCGTGGTGTTGCGTGACAGAAAGGCGAAGTGGGGGTGGCCCTAAAATGTTTTGACCAATCGCAGTTCTGGTTGCAGATATGTATTAGAAACAGCTTGGAATAGTATTACGTTATCGCTTCTTATCGGGTTATCGCTTTTTTTCTTCTGACGCACTAGAAACGTTTCTAGAAATGCACTAGAAACCCACTCATGAACACTAGAAATGTTTCTAACGCGCTGTGGTTGAGTGAAGCGCTACAAGATGTCACTGCCACCATTACTGCTGTCGGCTACGGCTCCAATGTTTTGTTAAATGCTGCGGAGGGTAATGCGTGTACGAACACACACACACACACACACCACACACACACACACACACACACACACACACACACACACACACACACACACACCACACACGCACGCACGCACGCACGCACCGCACGCACACACGCACGCACACGCACACACGCACACGCACACACGCACACACGCAACACACAACACACACACACACAACACACGCACACACACCACACACACACACACACACAAACACCAAACACACACACACACAAACACACACACACACACACACTATCGTCTCCACTTGCACTTACGAGTATACGCCCAAGTATGAAAGAAAACAGGATTGAGAGCACCGGGAAAGGAGGTAAGGTAAGAATGTCAGGAAATGGCGGTTTGCGGAAATCCTATCGTAATTTTAACCCTTGGTCCGATTTGTCCAGTTCACCATACACGCAGCATAACCTTCCGCCGCCGTAAACAAGGTCATTCAGCGCGCATTGGGCACACCTTTTTTAGGAAGCAGCGCGACAACAACGTCGTGCCTGCCTGTGACGCACGGTCTTCATTACATGCCTCCACCTTGTATAAGACGTACGCGAGACGCCCGCTGCTAACGAAGTGAGGTGTTTGTTTATAGCATATGTACAGGAGAAGAGCGCCCGGAAACGTGACGCTGGCGCGGTGAAAGGCGTCAGGGCGGACCATCCAGCACCCCCCGCTCCCCTCTCCCCCTAAACGCACGCACACATGGGGCGTTATACTGCATAGCTCGCAACACGCTCCGCATGACGTGCCACATTTCTTACGATTTTCGTCGGACGCCCAATGCCAGTGCGTCCCGTGGCCGACTTTCTTCTCGTTTTCCGGCTTCACATGGACAGGGTGCCGCCTTTGCCGCCTTTTGTCGCGTTGCCTTAATGCGCGCGACTGCCAGTGGGCGTTGACGCCTTTATGCGCACGGCGCGCCGCCGAATATGTGTGCGGCCTCTATAGAGGTGAAACGTGAAAGTATCCATTCATTCGGGCGCTCGTCAAGGCGCCTTTCCTGCTGGCCGAGAGGGCGCTGCGGCTTTGTCACCGTCGCAATGCGCGGCTTTGCAAGCGGGGCGGGAACTGTTTTTTTCCGAAGTTGCGAATGCGCCCCTGTCGTATTATGTGCGCTCGGCTCTGAAGGGGCGAGAGCTTCCTGGATTGTTTGTGTGTCGGAGCGTGTGTGTGCCCGGAAGGTATTGAAAACGCCACATTACGCCCGGAGTTAAAGAAGTCGTTAAGATTTTGTTTTTGTTTTGCCGCGCAGATGTTCCGAGTCTTGTTTCCTCTCTTCCTGCGCACGCGCGTCACGAAGGAAAAAGTGTTACACGCGACGCATACCAGCGACGCCGTGCCGGGTTGTTGGGCTAATTGGGCGAGCAAATCTGGAAACTGTCGAGAACAGGAGTGATAACTGAGAAGCCACTGCCACTCTCCTTCAACGAGTAGCTGCTGCACACCCTTGAAGAGCAGCATGCAGTCGGATGCCTTCGCGGTTGTTCCACTGTCATCATTGTAACTTCGACATCCGACTCGCGTCATGCCGCCTTCGTCATAACGTTGTCATCATGTCATGGTCGTCACGCTGTCGCTTCACCATCGTCATCACTTGTGTATATCGTCGACCCATTGTCGTCTTGCCGTCGTCTTCATATCACCTTCATCGATCCATCGAAGTCATGTCATTACGTTTGTGTCATTCTATCGTAATCGTGTTGTCGTCATCCAATCGGGATTACGCCACCGTTGTCATGACGTCGTCGTCTATGGGTCGTCGTCAGACATTGGTCGTCATTTAGGAATCATCATCTCATTGTCATCATGCCCTCGTCGTCATGCCGCCTTTGCCTTTCCAGCGACGTCATTCCTGCACGCGTTGTCATTGCATCGTTGTCACTGCGACAGCGCCATACAGTCGTCGTCATCCCACCATGCTAATGGGCTATCTTGGAAAGCAAGTGCCATAGCAAAGTGCGATTATGTCGGAGTATATGCGACATATAGCCGAAGCAACCTCACAATCACCACTACACGTGCTAAATAATCGTGACTTCAGCAACATGGTTCTCGCTACATTGCTCGACTGCTATTCGCATTACCGTCGACAGCCATCGTGAGATAAGTTCTGCTGTTATTTTCTATCTATCTATCTATCTATCTATCTATCTATCTATCTATCTATCTATCTATCTATCTATCTATCTATCTATCTATCTATCTATCTATCTATCTATCTATCTATCTATCTATCTATCTATCTATCTATCTATCTATCTATCTATCTATCTTCTTACGCCGACCCAGTGGTCCAAGTTGTCTACTAGCTCGGACCATTACGTGCTTTTGGTCGTGATGCCGTTGGGCTCGTTCCATCGTCGCCATTCGACCTTCTTGATCTGAATCTCATCGTGCCACCATCGTCACGGCTTCTACGCCGATCAAGTGGCTCAAGTTCTCTTACAGCTGGGGCCTAGGCCATTAGAGGTATGTGTCCGTAGTCGTGATGTCATCGTGTTCGTTGCATCATAGTCGTTCAAGCTGCTGTCACACGACTCTCATCACGCCGTCGTCCTCATACAGTCGCCATGCATTCGTTGTCGTACCGTCGACACCTCGTTCTGTCATTCCAGCTTCATTATCTGACACTCGTCATGCTGTCGTGGTCATACAGTCTTCAGGATGCATTGGTCGTCACGCCATCGTCGTCTTGCACTCGTCCTCATACCTTAATTTGTCATGCCATCATCGTCATGACGTCATCGTCATGCATTCGTTGTCGTACAGTCGCCGTGATGCCGTCGCGGTCATTCATCGTCATTCCAACTCCGTCATCAGACTCTCGTCATGCCGTCGTGGTCGTCGCGTTGTCGTTTTACGATCGTGATCACTCCAGTAACGCCATCCCTTTGTCGTCTTGCCGCCGTCGTCATATCGGCTTCTGCGTTCCATCAACGTCTTTCCATTCTTCGTCATTCTGTCGTGCTGTCTTCATGCTTTTGTCATGCTGTCTTCATTCAGTCGTGATTAGGCCGCTGTTTTCATGCCGTCGTCGTATCACATTGTCATCGGACAGTCGCTGTCATGCATGTGTTGTCACGCCGTCGTCGTCATGGCCTCGTGGCTGTCTTTCGCCATTCCAGCTTCGTCATCCGGTTGCCGTTGTACTTTCGTCGTCATAAACTCCTCGTGTTCCCATTGTGTTCATGTCTTCGTGTCGCTGTCATCGTTATACCATCGTCATCATTTCAGAATCGTCATCTCATTGTTGTCACCTCGCCTTTGTCGTTACATCGACGTCATTGTTTCTGTTTCATTACGTCGTCTGTCAGAACGTCGTCATCATACGATCGTCGTAATGCCGCCATGCTCCTAGGTGAACTTGGCAAGCGGCGGCCATAGTAAAGCGGGCCGATACCTGAGACGAGTATGCCGCATATAGCCGAAGTAACGGAAGTCTGAGAATGACTGCCACGTAGTTTGCATAAACGTGACTGCAGCATTCTGATGTGTCGCTACATTTGCTTTAATGATTGTATACAGCCATCGGGAGATAGGTTCTGCGGTTATTTTTCTTGACAGGCAAAGAGTAATGGAGTTGAAAACCATTGACTGGAAGCGACGTGAGGCAGTATATAGTATATAGCATATACGACACACCGTAGCTTGGCAGATTGGCTAACCGCTGTAGAGACAACAAACGCGTTGTCTAAAGATAACATGTTGAGCATGTGTAGCCTTCGTGCTGTTCTCCGTTTCTAGTTGCCAGTGAACATTATAATAACGCGGCAAAGCACCACTACCCTAATGCAACTGTTCTCGTCACTGATCGGGGCCATGCAGGACAATGCAACTACTCTATTCTAATGCGATATCCTCTTCGGTCTTCGTCAGTGGTCAGTTCCGCCGCGTTATCAACGGGATCAGCCGGCCCTGAACGGTGGATGATAAGACTGGGACAGGATCGAGCGGAATGCATCCCTACATCATACCGGCTCTTGTCTCCACCATTTTGAATGCCCTTATTCTGGATGCTCGCGAAGGGATAATTTAAATCGCATCGGTGGTTGTTCGCAGACAGTTGTTCTGTAAAAGGTCGCCTGACATGTCAAGGCTCGCTTCAGAGCCTCACATGCCTACTGGAAACTGTTGGAAGTATATACAGGACATAACGCGCACGACTGCCGAGTATCCCTGCTCTTTCGCGCCCCGCAGCTGAGTACCTCGTGGCGCTGCAGTCTCCACCTCAACGCCGCAGCCGGTAACACGGCAAGGCAGAGATGGTATAGCATTCGAGATTGAGACGACGTATAAGGTGCGACACCGATTACATCGAGCAGAGCCGATTAACAGCGACCGATCAAAATGAAGGGCGGAGTGGGTGGGATTGTCTCCGCAACGCATCGCCGACACGTCATCGCCGCCGTCAAGCGAGAAGGACCTCGGGAGACGAGACGAAACGTGAGAAGCCGACGAGCTGAACGGAGCCAATCCCATTATCCACGCCGTGTTGCGCGTCTTAGCCTGGCGCGACTCAGTGGGAAAAATCGTGTGGGGGGCTCTTCTTCCTTTTGCTCGTTCGCGTTGAAGAAGACGCTGCTGGTTGTGTCCGAGGAAGTCGGCACCTCTCTCGTACTTCCTTCACCTTTGGGTGGCGGTGTTGCCGGTATCTTCACAGCGCCACAAACACACGCACTCACACACATACAAAGACACCTGCGTCTCTCGTCATGGGCGATTGTAAGGGGCCACGGCACGCAGACCTTCGCGGTATGAGCGAGGGACGCTCCGTCGTCCATTGTTTTCATCCGCGTCAAGTAGATGGATGTTCAATATGGCGGAAGCGGGGCGGCAGGGGATTTGGTGAAGGAGGAGGAAGGAGCGAAGGACAAGAACGAAAAAAAGAAGCAGTCAACGGAGAATACGACTTCGTCTCATGTTTCTGAACTCCAGGAAGGAGAGAGACAACAGCCTCCCCCGTGAAAGCCAAGGAGACGCGTCTTGCCGAGCGTGTGATTGATGAGGTTCCGTCACCGCTGCTGCATAGGAGAAACGGCGGACCGTTTCGAAAGGTGACAAGTGTTGTACTCCTACAATACTATAAGCAGCCGGCCCATGTCCCCCCCCCTTCCAATGCCTTCGGATGCTGCCTATATACCTGTACGAACCTGCTGCGGCCTTCTCACCCGTCCCTCAGAGCTTCTTTCAGAACAAAAGGAAAGAAGACATTGTTTGTCCTGGACCGCTGCTGCCCTGTGTATCATGGCACCCCCACCCCCTCTACTCCCGTTCTTTGCGACTCGGACACAAAAATGATGTGACGCGCGTCGCAACACGGCGGCGTGACTCTCTGCGGGATCCCACAGGAACAAAAACACGCGCGCCGTCGCTTCGAGAGGGTGACACTCTTCCTTGAGTGACGGCTCCATTCTTGCGAGTTCCTGTGTACTTGCGTGCGTCTCTCGCTGTTCTTTACTGCGTCCATCCGTTCGTGTGCTAAGGGCCCGACGGAGTGCATGTATATACATATATATATATATATATATATATATATATATATATATATATATATATATATACGGCCTGGCGAAAAGGATGCGGGATACAATTGAGACAAGCGGTCGTGCTAAGGAGTCTCTGGGTGAAGGGGTCACGTGGTCGCCGCCGCGTGTCACCCGCCCTTGGCTTCAGGAACGCCCCCGTTTATGTGCACGGTTTTCACGAACCATATAGGAAAAAAAAAAACAATGGCGCGAATACACATGTACGGTCATTTTATGTCTCTGACTGCAGAATGCAGGAATGTTGTGCGAACGAGACGTGTGTGCACACGTTGCCATTACGGTGCACTGTATCATGACATCGAGACGAATGTATTACCCGAGAAGCAGGGCTATATACGGATGACAGCAACTTGCGATTTTGCATTCAGACATGATGATAACGAAAGAATGAAAAATAAAGTGTAACGTTACGAAAGACCGTCCCAGAAGCGCTATACACCTATCTTATGCTGGGCTGGTATAATGTACAGCGAATCCTTTCGCTCCATTGCGTTAATATCTTATCACCCACTGCTCAAGACTGGCCGATACCTGGTGATAACGTTAGCGGAACGCCGTTCGGAACGTTGACGAAGTGCTGTGATTAAGAGAATCGCAATAAAATTGACGCAATTATCCCAGCCCTGTCCTCCTCTCGCACAACCCGATACGACGTTGTCGTGCCAACAGGAATACTTGTGCGCTGTACATGCTGAAATTCTCAGCAGCACGCGCTCTAATATCCAATAAACAAAAAAGAAAACGAGTACCACGTGACCCCGTGTCCCCACTAAACGGAAGACGGCACGGCACGCAAGTTTACCGGTGTATAAGGCGGCCGGGAGCGAATCTTCGTCCAGACAAGGCACGTCCTCTCACGACGTGGGCGCGTGCTGAGTGAGGCCTTTTGGAGAGAACGACAGCCGCGTGGCCTCGTCACACGCCATGGCGGCGGCGCGAACGGTATATGCATATGGGCTCTTTGGAGACCGACCAAATGTCGGGAAATAAGAAACAAGCAAAAGAGACAAAACCGCAACCGACCGAACCTCGCGGTGTGATCATTAGCAGTCACCCTCGCAAGGTGAGAAGCTCGCGAAGAACAATGGCAGCAGACTAACTTGTTTTTCGAGCGAGTGCCGGCGCCGGTGTGACTCTTTAGCCATCGAGCGCGCCTTCTGCGCCGAGACGGGTGTGACGGGTGTCACCTCGTTCACGGTTGGCGACGCCGCCGCCAAGCGCTGGCGTCGCGCGCGCACGCTTGCGACAGCTTATAGATGTATGTGCGTCGTCTTCGAGCACTCTCTGGGTGTACTTACGTTTAGCTGTCGTCGTGGTCTTAACAAGAAAATACGGACAGATAGAAAACAAAAAGGAGGCCAACTTCTTGGGAGTGCCTGCCTGTGTGCGTTCCCGCACTGCAGTAACCCAGAAGGAGCATGCAGGCTAATGCCTGTTAGCGGGCTGCATTGCATCAACCAAACCTTAATCAGACGGGTATGCAAGCGGAATAACAGCACGGTAGAGATACTACGGGTTCAAGAAATCAAGTGTTGTCAGCTAGATAGATAGATAGATAGATAGATAGATAGATAGATAGATAGATAGATAGATAGATAGATAGATAGATAGATAGATAGATAGATAGATACTATAATGAGTAGCTGGAGATGTTACCCTGGATGATGGGCTAACATAACATTCTACTCCGGCTGTTGCGTGATAAATTTGTCAAGCACAGTGATATTGTTCAAGAAAACAAGCGGTACACACACACACACACACACACACACACACACACACACACACACACACACACACACACACACACACACACACGCACACGCACACGCACACACACACACACACAAGGCGCACAGTGCCGCTTCTATCTATCTATCTATCTATCTATCTATCTATCTATCTATCTATCTATCTATCTATCTATCTATCTATCTATCTATCTATCTATCTATCTATCTATCTATCTATCTATCTATCTATCTATCTATCTATCTATCTATCTATCTATCTATCTAACTTTTTACCCGACCTAGGACCGCGACGTTGACCCCTTTCTTGCTTTCTCTGTTTGTTTACTCCACAGATCACGCAACTGAAGATCGACAACAACCCGTTCGCGAAGGGCTTCAGAGACACCGGGGCTGGCAGAAGGGAGAAAAAGTGAGTCTTCGCTCGATCGTGCCCTTGCCGGTGTCGTCCTTCGATCAAGCTCATATACTACCGATTCCAGCAATCCAATTGCGAGGATCTATCTCTGTGTGACCTTTCTTACAGGCTTCCTATAGGAGTTGGCAACGTATAGCATGTCCGAAGCGTATAACGTAGTTAGTTTTCAGCACTCTGAACCTCTAAATATAGCGTAGATACAACAGCGCAGTGATTGCGACGTGATAGTTACGTATGTACTCTTACATCAGTACGGGTGAGGAAGGATACATGCCTGTGTTTGCGATCTGAACAGATAATTCCAGGAGCACAGCTCTTCATTCATCTTGACAGCGGCCACGGAAAAAAAAGTGTTCGATTTGCTGAATAGTAACTGTCACTGTCCTCTCTCGCTTGACATGCTGAGATCATTCGGATCATGTATAGGGGCTTTTCAATGTATAGGACCTTTGAAGCTGTCTCACAGCAGCTCTTCCCCTCGCTCGGAAGAAAACGGAGCCGCTATGTGTTTCAGTATCGCTATCCAGGCAGTGTCGTATTGCGGTCTCGAAAACCACTGGCGCTATAGTAAACTGTTGATGATAAGGACCATATATCGTTCGCCTTTTTCTCCAGTCGTTTTGAAGACATGCGGAACGCAGGAGACCGACTAAGGACGTTGGTGCGCCAACTCTGTATGCTATATTTCGAGTAACGGTTTCGTTACCTTTAACAAATAGGGCGTATAATTAAATTACAACGGAGGAGATTACTACATTGAGCTTGACAGTAATTACATGGTGTAACTCGCGCTATAAGTGTTCTCAGCTGAATGGAATTCGTACACGTAATCATCGCATCGTTCGTTGCACCGCGTGGGTGAAATTTATATGGCAGGAAGTTGGGCAGGTGGCCTCCCCTATCACCTGTATAGATGTACACACACACACACACACACACACACACACACACACACACACACCACACACACACACACACACACACACACATATATATATATATATATATATATATATATATATATATATATATATATATATATATATATATATATATACATGAGAGCGGTGCGACGACGTGCGCTAACGGGTTTCGTTCGCTCGTGGCACCTCGCAGGAGGCTGGGGGAGTCTTCGTCGCACCCGCTGGGTGGCGACCCCCTGGGACGGTCGCTGCAGGACGGCGACTCGAGCGACGACGACGAGCAGCTGGACGTCGGGGGCGCCGACGACCTCAGGGCGACGGGGCTCAACGGATCCTGTCCGTCGACGCAGGACCACGACGGTATGTATGGCCTCCCTCCGTCTGTCTGTACGCCGTGTCCCCTTTCTCCATTCTGCAAAACTATATACTCTATATACGTCGGCAGAAATGTACGTTTCGTTGAAGAGAACTCGCGCTATATATAACACAGAACGCTTTTGAACACGTAGCTCCGCTACTCTGGGACATGATCTATCTATCTATCTATCTATCTATCTATCTATCTATCTATCTATCTATCTATCTATCTATCTATCTATCTATCTATCTATCTATCTATCAATCTATCTATCTATCTATCTATCTATCTATCTATCTATCTATCTATCTATCTATCTATCTATCTATCTGTCCTTCCTCTTACCGCTTTTTCCCATACACAGAGTATAATAGCCAGCCGGTAATTACATTAGCTAACGTCTCTATTTTAACGCAATAGCGTTTAGGGCCCCGTGTCGCAGAAAATCCGGCGTCGCCGTCGGCGTCGGCATTGCCGCCAGCGGCCGAGAAGTTCATTCCCACCCACGCAGGCCCTCCAAATATATTTTACCACTAAAGTTGCTCACATTTTGTCTTGCATTCTTTACAAAGTTATTCCTCGGAATTTTGAGAGTGACAGCCCACAAACAATTGTCATGAAACAAAACACCGACAGCCCATGTCTTTTATGCTAAATCTTCTCAGGCTGAAATACTAAAGGTGCAAACAATAAAAGAAGGCCGACCCACGAAAGAGGCCGCGTTTCTACCAGAAAGCGCGCCTCCGTGCATAGCGTTCACCGCCAGCGTTTCCCGGTAAACATTACGGTTACATAAGCTGCAGTTGCCGGGAAGTGAGAGAAACAGTCAAGGATCTTTGAATGCTATCGCGTTCCGCTCTTGAAGGCGAAGCTTAGGCGTCCTCCAAAATTTCTCTTTATTTTTTCTCCTCTTCCTGTGACTATTTGCCCTTGATCAAGAGCCTGACAATATGGACGCATCATGATTTCTCTTGAGCATCTCATTTTAAAATTTTTTTGTCTCTTTTGTCTTAATTTTTTGGTCTCACACACCTCACTTCGTGTACGTGTTGGGCAGCCGACTGGACAGGGTCTATGAATAGTTAAAGTTAACCGTCATGAAATCTCGCTTCTATACACGCAGACTTCGGTGCAAGGTAGGAAACCACACGTGGCCTAAATAATCACAAATCCCTCGTTGCGGGGTCTCTCATAGGTGTTGGACGGGAACGGGAAACTCCGTGAGTCGCTATTACTAACGGCGTGACATCCTCTGCGTGATTTATTAAAATGCATTTAACGCGCTGCGCGACCTCGCCACTGGCGCGCGATGTTACTGGTGTTGGCAATTTATTTTTATTTTATTTTTCACAGCGATGATCTCCCGCAGCCGTAAAGGCCAGCGTGCGGCGGCTTGTTCGGTATATCAAACCAGCTAGGCAACCTTCGTCGGAGCCCCGGATTTTTGTTTTGAAACAAAATTATTAATGACTATAAAATAAAGTTTACCACGCGTAATCCCCACACGGACAGACAGCACCTCATTTGCGCGTGTTTTCTCTTCTTCTTTTTTTTAGCCAGTTATCCATCCTTTTTGCTCCATCGTCTTTCGCCGGCTATATTGGAGGTCAGTTAGGTAAAGAGCAGCCAGGAACGCAGCCTGCGTGCAAGGCCTTAAGCGGCCCTATCTAAGATCGGCCTGGTGTCGGGGACACATCATGGCTAAGAGCAGCCAGCAAATAGACCCCTATCGTACATCTGAAAGGTGTGAGAACTCCCTGATATACGGCTTCACCTTCCTTGGTGTATCAGTTACTCAGATTGGCATGCATCTTACGATGGATATTTTTTGTTCTTGTTTTTTTTAGCAGCTCAACTTTGCACTTGAACAGCAGCATTACTGGTACCAGCGCGATCTCACGTTAAGTTCCTTTAGGAACACTGAATCCAATGTTAGGGACGCAACATAATACCGCTGCTCTGCGTACAAAAGAATCGAAGCAGAACGTTTGTCGCCAAACAAAACCTGCTGCCGCGCTTCGTGCTTGGAAGTTTAAAAAAGCGCCCACTTTAAAGTGAGTGACCCGAAAGACATATGACAGGTGCATCCAAGACAGGCTTCCTTCCGCGCAGTGCTTCCAGTATTACAGTGCACGGCAACATTACAGACACAGTAAAGGCGAATGTATAGTGTTCTGCGCGAATGCATAGTGTTCTGCGGCTGACGCTGTACATCTGGGCCCGTGTTCACAGAAGGTTATTACGCTAGTAAAGTTCGTAAGAACAAGAGCAGTGCAATAGGGCTGACGACCAATCAGAAAAAGTTCTTACGAACAAAACCCTTTGTGAATTCGGCTCCAGGTACATATCCTCGCTGAGACCACTTGTGCATTATACGTATATTGCACGTTGACTTCCATCCTTTTCGAAGTGAACTCGGAAGCGATTGCGTAATACATTCATCCTGGATATAAAGTCCCGCGCATGCAGAACTTGTATTGAAGCCGTTTCGTCAAGTTATTGCCGCACTTTTTTGGAGGAAATTGGCACTAATTTGACCTATATATAGACCGCTGCTTCGACACAGTCGACGAAAATCGCATGAATCGGATACATCATCAACACCACACGATGTCACGTTCCCGTCTCTGTGTTTAGGCGTAATCCATATGAGGAGAGCTTTACTTTGTCCACGTACGTGGATATGTTGTTTCCAGGGTCTAAACGTGCCGTGTGCAAGCATGTAAGCGAAAGAATGTTTTTTTTTTTTTTCAGATTCATAACGTATACCAGTAGCTATGTAGGAACTGTCTTGAAAAAGTGATTATCTCCCTAACTAGCCTTCGTGTCTGAGGAGGATATACAATAAGGGCGTTCTCGTATCCTATTTCTAAAAAAGAAAAAAAAAGAAGAAAAAAAAGACTGTTCTTGTATTTAGGTCCATGAATAAATGTAACACAACCATGCACTACGTGATACGGGGTGAACTACAGTCGAACCCGGATATATAGAACCCACATATAACGAATTACTCTGTGTAACGAACAGCAGCAAAACCCTCTTGAATTTTTTGTATAGGCTTTTTTTATTTTATATATCGAATTACCTATATATCGAATTTTCTTGTGATCCCCTTCAGATTCGATATATTCCGGGTTCGATTGTATATGATAACTTTTAAACTCAGTTACGGGCATTGACTTCGCCGCGACGTTCACCTGACCTGGTAGAAGAGCTCGCCGTAAATCATTCATTCGCGCCTACTAGGTATATACATACCTATACGACCTGCGTACACACGACCGGAGGTTAATGTGCCCTCTGAGCGCGTGCCACCCGCTCCAGACCTGGCTTCGCGCACCGGCCGCTACAATTGCCGGCTCTCGTATCGCCCCCTCCCCGAACACCGCGGCGTTGGCTTAGTAATAACGAGAGTGGGCAACGTAGGCCTTGCGGAGCGCATTGATGTGATGCGAGGAAGCGTACGCGCAGGATGGAGACAGAACGAAACAAAAGTTGTTCTCCGGCCACGGCGAGCACGCACGAAGTCGCATATATGTACCATATTATAGGCGAGACGGGGCGGGTCCAGGAGTAATGGGAGCGGTGTGAATTCGCGATCGCGATGCATTCATGAATGCGCGCGCCTGTTTATGTATATATGTATATATGTTTATGTATATATGTTTATGTATATTTTCTTTCTTTTTTTTGTACAGTGGCGAAGCTTCGTTTGAGCGTATATTAATCCTATTACACGCGCGGCATATAGCAGCAACGCGGGACTGCTTTCTTGCGCATACATGCAACACCGCGAATGGTCGCCGCCCGGATGGATCGTATAATAATATACCGCACATCCTCTCAAGCTGCAGGCCGCCCACGCAGTCAGCAGCACATTTGCACGACGCGCGAGCGTTTTTAATGGGCCCGCGAGGGCAGTGCCATTTCGTGTCGTCCCAGTGGAACAGGGCAGTTTGTCTTGGTAATGAGGTGGACAGGGCCGCACGGGCATACGCGAACGCGTATATCGTATACTGTTGCTTATAGCTGGCTTTCTTTTAAACCGAAGCCTTTCTTTTGTCACTTGTCGCCACTTTTCGGATGCTCGCTGCTGCCGTATTGCCGATTACGGAACAAATTTGGGCACAGGTTATGTGTCTCTGGCTATGGATCGGGGCCCGGCTGCTGGCTGTTGTCTCGCACGATTGCACTCCTCCGGGTATAGTGCAGATTAGCATCGCATATAGTGCAGAGCGAGACGGTCAGGGGCACCAGGTGATGATATGCGTAGGCGCCGACGTGATCCCCAACACACACTTTTTTCGTTGTTGGGGCTCTGTCTCATAAGCGCCTGTTGTATCACAGCGTCATCATCATCATTCCATCGTCGTCATTTCGTCGTCGTCATTTCGTCGTCGTCTTTCGTACACGTCACATGCCGTCAACGTCATGCAACTCTATGTAGTCACTCCCCCGTAGTCGTGGAAGCATCCACTAAACCATTTTCCTTTAGGGAAGGAAAATGGCAGAAGGGAAATTCACAAGCTTGTTCGGGCCATATGACATGATTACCGAGCTCTGAATTATACAAAGTGGATATTAGTTATCGTCCTTGGATGGCTGAGAACTGCCAAGGAATAATTATCGGCCGAGAGAATAATAAGTAAGAGAGATACGTTCATGATAGCCCGGCACTACACCAGATTTACATCTTACGTCTTCAATGTGTTCGCGTGTGTCTATACGGTGTGCAAAAATAAGTCCTCTATACATAAGCATTCGTTATACCGGATTTTACGTTGAAGCAGTAAGCGTTTAAGTTATCCTCAGTCTACCATCCTTCGACTTTCTTCTTTCCCCCTCTCCCCCCATTTTTTTCCTGATCACAATAACATTACTTTCCAAATTGCGAGGAGAAGGAAAAACTTATTACAGAGAATGCGTTTGAATTGGGGATATTGACCTGCGCTAAGAGCTTATATTTCTCCTTGGCGTTCGGCAGTAATCCGGCTTTAGGTTTAGTTGGCAGCGGAGTGCATAGTTAATTAGTTATATAGACATTTAGCCAAGCCTGCTGATTGTGACTTCGTGTGTACTGGAACGTACAGATAACGTACTTCCTGGAACGTACTGGCTTCATGGCTACACCACTGCACTGTCCAGTGTACGTTTTCCGCAGTCTGAGTAGTGAGATGTATGTTCGTCGCGCATTGCACGCGAACAAGAAATGTCTCACATCATGAAGGAAACGTCTGTCTTGGTTCTTGTTTCTCTTTTTTTTTCCACAGTTCTTTCACTTTCTTCTCCCCCCCCCTCTCTCTCTCTCTTTTTGCTTTTCTCTCGTTTGCGCTCGAAAAAGGGCACCTACGTATAATGAATGTCCACCAAGCGGACACATGCCTATACGACTGAGCTGCGCACGATCTTTCGTCGCCGTGCGCGCCGTTTGAAAGCCTTGCACTGCTGGCGAGTCCAGGGAAAAACAGAAGCAATTAGCTTTAGACGAAAGCCAGTCTATATTGCAGTAACGTTATGATTCATAGCTGCCTTACAAATCAAACAAATACAGAACCCAGAAAGAGAGGCGTGCACGCAGCCCACTGGTGCAGAGGAAACTGGCTTCTTTGAACGAACGCTTATCTTAAACACGCGCGCTTGTGTACACAACCGAGCAGCACGCGCTACTGCTTCGTTAAAAAAAAGAAAGAAAGAGAAAAGCAAGAAGAACGTGCTCGATCAATCAACTTGCAAAGAGTAGCCAGCCTGCAGAAGCAGCACTTCGCCGCTTCTCCTCGTTTGCCCGTTTTGTGGGAGTTCTCTGTTTCACACTCGCCGAAGCGCCTCGCCACCCTTTATCTTTGCTTATTTGTTTGTTTGCTTTTGGTGTTTATTATTATTTTCTTTCGTCGTTGCTGCGTTCTAGTTATCTTTGTCCCTCGGAGTGGGACGCATTCCCAGAAGACCGAGAACCAGACAACTGTGTAGCACTTCTCACCACGGCTGCGTGCAGGCTGGAGCGGGAGGAGCAGCTGGACTGCGGTGAAGAACTCAGTTAAGATAACGTGCGACGAGGCATCAGCGAAAAGAGACGAGTCGCTGAAGCCGTGAGGACGAGCGCTCCCGAGAAACTAGCAACCTAGCTAGTATACGTGCCTGTCGGTCGTTGCAGTCTCGAGGGTGATATGGCAGGCGTGCGAAAGAAACATGTCTCAGTGAAGCGCGTGGACGCCTGCCCACATAGCTCGCGCGTGCGTGTGTGTGCGTTCCACGCTGGAGACGTTCGCTTAATTGAATTAGTTTTTTTTTCTCTAAATCTAGGCTTACTGTGCCTATCATGCCCCTGCACATACACACACACACACATACACACGAACGCACGCAGAACGAGCACTTATTAATCGACGACTCCAAGCAATTAATCTACAACTTGAAGAATTATTAATTCGGACTCACTTCGCGATATGCTAGCTTCCTGGTTAGGCTCTGACGGTATACAGCGACCGCCCCCCGCAAACGCAATGGTCACGGGATCGCTCCCCGGACCAGGACGAATTTCTATTCAACCGTGAAGCACCTTCTCTCTGACCAACCCGTACGCGTTTCCTCTGTAGCTTCGTGCCGCGGGTGGATGACATATTACTTCCTTTCACCAATAACGTCAGTATTTCATCCTACAGCCCGAAGTCCAAATGCGTCCCTTTCATAAAGGATAGGAGTCTTCCTGCGGGCTCGGTGATATCTGTACTATACCGTTTCTGCCAGTGCGGAAGAGATGTTCTCAAGAGTCACGCGTGGTCATGCAACGACTGTGGTGTGTTTTTGCGTTCTTTTCTCTTGGTCCTCGCCGCGCCGCATTCTAACCAAGTCTAAGACAGGTTGACCAAATCGATTTTTTTTTTTTTTACCATTGTGCATGATATTCGCCGTGGCATAGCTCTCCACAGTGCTTACACACCGTTACAGGCTATAGAAGCGAGGGTGAGTCAGAAGCCGGTGTATCAGCTTTCACTGGCAGCAAAACGAAGTAAAGGAAGGCAGGGGTCAGGGTGTCGGGCGGTCGGTCGCTGTCCCGTCACCTCCAAGTGGTGGCCCGCGGTGGCAGAGAAGGCTCGGGTTACTGACGCCTGCACGCACGCCATCGACACCGCATCGTCGGCCTCCCCAGAGTTCGTTTTCTCAGTCTTCTTTTCTTTCTTTCTTGTTTTCTTTCTTGCTTGCTTGCTTCCTCTTCTGTCCAATTGAGTGTCTTTTGCTGCTTCTGAAAGAAGGCGCTGCGCGTTGCTGGAGAAACTTGCGGCTGGTTTTTTCGCGGGCGAGACGGCGTCCGAGCAGGACCGTTCTCAGTAGCGAAGCTCGGCGCTCCCGCGTTCTTCCCCTGTCTGTCTTTCTCCGGAGTGTCGCGGGGTGTGGTGTGTGCTGTACTCTCTATCTCGCTTGGAAATCGCTAAAGGCGAGTATAGGAGTCACGCGCTAGCTATTCGTGTTCTTTACTTTTAGCAAAACGCCGCGTAAGTGTGGGTATGTGTGCACAGGCGTCAGCGCGTGATCGATGGGTCATCCCCTCTTGCTTGAGAAGTCGCTTCACCGTCGTCCTGTATATAAGCTTGCTCATACGTGCGGCTAATGAAGACCGCGCGACGGCAGACTCACTTCTCGACAAAGACGCCTTCTCGAGAAACTGTTAAGCCCAGACCACACGTACGCGCGGCGAGGCGCGCAAGCTCGCGTCTGCGCGCCCACGCATGCGCACACGGTGCGGGCCAGCTCGTGCTCGTCGTAACGCGGCGCCAGCGCGGAGATCAGCTCCTCCCTGATAACGACACTGCGGCTGCCTCGCGACGCAGCTATGGAGTTGTATAATCAATTCTCAGTGATGCCGATTTATGTCATGTGAGGAAGTGCCTTTTCTTTCGTTTCTGCGCTGATCGAGTTAACAACTCTAAAAAGAATACAATTAGGTTTAAATACATTTAAGCACTTTGAAGCACTGTCAACAACAAAGTACGAAACGATGTCTGCCAAGGCATCTCCGAGTGAGCCAAGTGAGCGCGCGCTGGCGCGTAGACGCGAGTGCGCGCGCGTCGACAAGCGTACGTGTGGTCGGTCCTTTTAAACGCCAACAGTTTAGCGAAACGTGAAACGGATAGAAAATTAGGGCGTTAAACCGGGCGCGGGAGTGTATTTATGGGCCGATCTGTCTGACTGGCTGCCGTGCGTATACGGACATTTCGTCGGGGTGGAGTCCGTGCTTGCCATGCTAAAGCTGGATTCATACTACGGGACGGATCGCTGATTCATTTCGAGTACGAACACGACGGGGCTCAGTGCAGGAAAATCGCGGCCCGCGCAAGGACACCGCATACGAAGCTTGTAGCACGGCGATTCGTTGCACTTCAGCCGCATGACGCTCGCGTGAGGATTAATTCAGTGATCTGTCCTGCCGTCAGAGGTCAGCCTAAATGTATTGCAGTTATTTTCTTAGCTGCCTTTTGGCGACAGTACTGAAACAAGATTTATCTAAGTGAACACTTCAACGTTTTCTTTCATGTGAGATGTTGGTATGCACAGAACAGTAACAATTGCCTTGCACGCGCAAACAAATCTTACATACATACATACATACATACGTACATGAATACATACGTACATGCATACATACATACATGCATGCATACATACATACATGTATACATACATACATACATGCATACATACATACATGCATGCATACATGCATACATACATGCATACATACATACACACTTACATACATACATACATACATACACATGCATACATACATAACATACATGCATGCATACATACATACATACATACATACATACATACATACGTACATACACATGCATGCATACATACAAACATACATACATGCATACACACGTACATACACATGCATACATACATACATACATACATGCATGCATACAAAAATACATGCATGCATACATACATACATACATACATACATGCATACATACATACATACATACATGCATGCATGCATACATACATACATGCATACACATACATACATACATACATACATACATACATACACACATACATACATACACATGCATACATACATGCATGCATGCATGCATGCATGCATACATACATACATACGTACATAGACATGCATACATACATACATGCATGCATGCATACATGCATACATACATACATACATACATACATACACATGCATACACATACATACATACATACATACATACATACATACATACATACATACATACATACGTACATACACATGCATGCATACATACAACATACATACATACATACATACATACATACATACATACATACATGCATGCATACATACATACATACATACATACATACATACATACATACATACATACATACATACATACATACATACATACATACATACATACATACATACATACATACATGCATGCATACATACATACATACATACACATGCATGCATACATACATACATACATACATACATACATACATACATACATACATACATACATACATACATACATACATACATACATACATACATACATACATACATACATACATACATACATACATACATACATACATACATCGAAGTGATAAGAGAAAGACCCGCCGCGGTGGCTCGGTGGCCAAGGCGTTGCGCTGCTGAGCACGAGGTCGCGGGATTGAATCCCAGCCGCGGCGGCCGCATTTCGATGGGGGCGAAATGCAAGAACGGCTGTGTGATTGCGTTGTACTGCACGTTAGAGAACCCCAGGTGGTCGAAATTAATCCGCAGCCCTCCACTACGGCGTGACTCATAATCAGAACTGGTTTTGGCATGTAAAACTCCAGAAATAAGAAGCAGATAAGAGAAAGGTAGGGAAACTAACACGCACATACTCAAGCGCGCATGCACACACGCATGGCTTTTTACACCACAGACGCACTAGGACATGGTCCGAAGGGATCGAAGGGCAAGCCTTTGAGCTTCATATGATGGGCAGTCCCACAGCGGGTGCTATAAAGTCTCTTCTGTGTGACATGTGTTACAATTGGCACTGCCCGCAATTCCGATACGGATTGCATCTTCACGCATCTGTACATGACGCTACAATCACAACAGGTGTGTGAGACGGTATAACAGCTGTGTGAGACAAAACTGTCTTCAATAACTCCTTTTTTAAAAATTTTCTTGTTGTCTCAGACGCCTCATTCAATAAGCCATTACCACGATGGCGCTATAGCAAGTGTAGCGTGAATTCAGCTTTTTTTTTTTTGACAATTGCGTGCTCTTCTTTGCCGCAGCGGCCCACGAGCGAAGCGGCGGCAGGCACGACGAGGCTGCCAACGGCGACCGGCGATGCTCGCCGAGCCCCAACAACCTCGCCGCTGCAGCAGCCGCGGCCGCCGAAATGTCCCTACACAGCCTCCAGGGCCTCAGCCTGGCCGCCGCAGCGCATCCCCAGGCGGCCGCCCTGTTTCCCTACTTCTACCCCGCGGCGTCTTTCTACCACCCGTCCATGGGCCTCCATCCGTCCGCCATGTTTCTTCCGCGAGGCGGACCACCGGCGTCTTCCCTGGTCGGCGGTCCGCACCCGGCCAGCTTGCCTCTTCTCATGGCCGCCAGCCAGCACTTCTTCAACGGCCAGAACCCCATGGGACAACCGCAGCAGCAGCAGCAGCAGCAGCAGCAGCATCCGCACGCCGGCAGCGGTGGTCTCATCCCGGGCGAGTCCCTGGGGTCCAGATTCCTGAAGCAAGCCGGAGGACCCCAGCAGAGCCGGTTCGCCCCGTATCCCGTGCCCGTGGCGTCCACGGCTTCGCCGTCGTCCTCCTCCTCTTCTTCCTCGGTGCCCCAGCAGCAGCACATCGTGGCGCCTACTCCGACGTACCCGGACTCAGTCCTCCAGGAGCCCTCCGCGGCGGCGGCTGCCGCCAGGACTTTGTACGGGCCACCCGCGGGTGTTGTCGGTGCCGTGCTGGACAAGTGCCTCAGTTCGCCGTCCTCCGAGACGGGCGGCAACAGCTCGGACAACTCGCTCGCCTCGTCGTCCATGGTGTCGAGCGAACTCAAGAACATGGAGAACATGGTGAACGGACTCGAGAGGCGCCAGGAACAGTTGGCCATGCTCTCGCTCTCCAGGCTGAGCGACAAGTAGCGCATATATACAGAACACGCAGGCGTAGTGCTGTGCTTTCTCTCTCTCTCTATCTCTCTGTCTCTCTCTCCATTTCGTATTATATGTGTACAGGGGTGGTGTGCTGCGCGCGTGGTCGACTGCGGTGAACGAAATGTAGGCCCTTTGTGGACTGCGGTGTGACGCCCGGTTCCGTTTGTGTCCTGTGGTTAAGGGTCGAGGAGAGAGCAAAAAGAAAAAAAAAAGAACTCTGTGCAATCTGTGTGTGCCATCGTCGCGAGAACAAGCCAGTCAGTCGCGGAGCAGTGCCGCCTTGGATAAAACCTCGGAAGTGTCCAGCGAGGTCGTTGAAAGGTATGTGAACACTTTATAAACTTTTTTTTATCCTCTCGTGTATACAATGTTTTTCCTGTGTGTCGTACAATACACCCCGAAAAGCTTAAGAAGCGTGGGTTTCGAGTAGAGATTGAATTTCCGACAATTTTCTGATACAGTCTCTAAGAGACTAAAACGCCTTGCTGGATGGAATGTGCTAGATATACTGTTTACTACATCATTGAATTTCAGACAGCATGTCTGGACTTTCAGAGTATTGATGTTTGCCATGGTGCTCAACTGAGTCAGTTGGTTCGCACTTATAATTCACTGCACAACTTGGACAAGACGTAATGTGTTTTTTCTACGCTCTTTTCACAAGTTTCCTGCAATTATTAAAAAGTAACTGTATACGTTTAGCACTTCCATTGATGTGCCCCCTGATGTACTGAAGCCGATGACGTACGCTATGGGTGTTTGTGCTTGTGTATCCTTAAGACTCTCAATAATATCCATTCGCTAATGTTAGCTTCGCCGCACAAAGAGTATTTAAGGGAAGAAGCCGAATTCAGTGATTTAGTTTGTCGAACAGTTGATAGCATGTTTATCAGATGTGGCTATGTGTAATTCTGCACAAACGGGAGTGTTACCGTAACAATTGCAAGCGTCGTTATAAGATAAGCTTGGAAACAAAAATTCATAAGCCGACGTATAACCGAATGCGCTATCAGGGATAGGCCTGAAGATCTTAAGATTATCTGACGTTTCTTGACACAGCGTCATTTTTTTTTTTTTGCGCGCCGCTAATGGAGGCATACATGATATTGCCGTCTTGGCGATAGTGATCGCAGCGTAGCTGTGTATGCCGCTTTTGTAAAATGAAACGAAGCCACTAAAAATGCGGCTGTTGCTGAGTACCGCCTGCTTCGTGCACGCTAATCCCGGGAGGTCAGCTCCTGGCGCTAGAAAGGTCTCAAACTGTGTGCTAAAGTTCGTTTCCCTTTCCGGAGCTTTACAGCAGCGTTGAGGCGACAGGTCGATGTAGCAAACACCTAGTGAAAGTGTTTATATGAGGTCGTGCTTGAAATGACTTCGTTTATTCAGACGCAAGATGTACAGCCGACCTCAGAAGTTTTCGGAGGATCGAAAATCAGAATATGTTAAAGAGAGAGACAGAGAGAGAAACGGGGTGGGAAAGGCAAGGAGTTTAACCCGAAAAGATTCTGGTTTTCTACCCTACCCTGCTCTGGCGGAAGGGGAAGGGGAAATGAAAGGCGGAAAGAATAGGGGAGAGAAAAAGCACTCACGAAAAAAACAATACAGGAGGTTGGAAATGCCCGTGAGAACTATAGTTAGATAGTCCACTAGAACGCAAAAACTTAAAGAGTGCCTTGACTGACTTGTTGCATGACGACTGTATAGGCCGGCGTTCCAGGACTGTCTGTTCCGAAAGCGGCCGGTCGTCAAGATGCGCCTGTGTGTGCTGTATCGGGGACAATGACAAAGTACGTGTTCGATAGTTTCCTCGTCGGCGCACTGGTCACACGCAGCACTATATCATCCCATCCGATGCGGAAAGCAAACGACTTCGTAAATGCGACGCCAAGCCACAATCGCCAAAGTACCGTTGTTTCGGGTCGGAATAGTCCAGATGGAGGTCGAAGTCGGAGACAGGGGTCCAGTCAATGCAAACGTGTGTGCTGCAAACTAGGTGGGCTCCACAACGATTGTGTGGCATCGTTTGCAAGCACTCAAAGTTTCACTGCTGAGAATGTGTAAAATTTTCTGACGACCTCAGCACAGAGTCTGAAATTTATTACAGGAATATAATAATTGTACGGAGAAGTACCAACTCTACCTTTCGGTTCGAGGACCTGTGCCCAGGCTCCAATGAAATTTAGATTTTACTCGGATTCCGTCTTCCGAAAACTTTGGACAACCGTTCGTTCGATATCGATTCAGTCGTCGTTTTCGTAGTCGTTAAATGCTTCAGTTTTTCATTCATCTCCAGATGGCAGTGTTCAGGAAAATTCGTATTTTTTTGCCGAGAACCGCAAGTGAGCACACTGTGGAAGACATAACGTCAGTGACATAACCTTAACGAATTACGCTTTCGATCGAGTTTAATTCCTCTGAACTCTTTACGTCGTGACAACTACTAATTCACGCACGAACTGCCGGTGACGCGTCCTTGCAATGTCACATTGGCGCCACGGTCCTCTTTACATAGAAGCAAGAACTCTCTTCGCGAGACGAAAGTCTGCGGAGACACTTTTTTTACAGCCAGAATTTGACATAGCGCCCAGAGCAGCAGTCATCTCGTTTCACCAATTTCCCCGCGCAAACCATTTTCGCGGGAAAGTTCTGGAGTGTAAAATACTTCCGACGCCGCATCTCGCGCTCAAATTCCCCCAGTGCGTTGTTTGTACCG
Source organism: Dermacentor silvarum (assembly GCF_013339745.2). Lineage (NCBI taxonomy): Eukaryota > Metazoa > Arthropoda > Arachnida > Ixodida > Ixodidae > Dermacentor > Dermacentor silvarum. The sequence continues at coordinate 149,115,400 of NC_051156.1, forward strand.
CAGTAAGTACCGTCGGCGACGTCGCCAAAGCACCGAAAGGCGCAGAAAATAGGAATCCGGCGCGGTAGTTTCGGTTATTCGAGCGCACGCCCCACGAGTCCAATTGGAAATGAAGCGAAGACGGGCGCATTTAGGCGCATTTATAAGCGCGCGCTCTCGCGTGTAACGCAAGAGAGAGAGAGAGTGAGTGAAGAACGCACGAATCTCATTAAAACGCATTTCCTCGTCGTGAAGACCAACCGGGTGTGTGTGTGCCGCCTAGTGCAAATGATGCGTACGAGCGGCAGCGCCAGATGGGACTTGTGCGAACGTGCAATTCCGCATACAGCGCGGGCGGGTCCCCATTTGCTCCTCACACGCAACCCGTTTCTCCCGTTCTCGGAATCTGCAATGGAAGAGAAAGAGGAAATAAAGGGAAGCGATAGGGAAGCTAGGCTTAATAATGTTGTCGGTCGACAAAGAGCAGCAGCAGGCGTTTCACCCAGCCACTCCCCCGTATGACGATGCCATCGGATTCGCTTGGATGCTTTTACTTTTGAGTGCGTGGCTCGCGCGGCGGGCGCTGCTGGCGTCTTGCCCGATGTGCGATATACAATAGTTCCTTTGTGTGGGCGAGCCGCGGCGAGATTTGTTCGGGAACTTTTGGGGATCGCTTTCGGGAGTGAGGGGATAATTTCGAACCGCGCGTGCGGAGCGATTATACATACGCGAGCGACCGCGCGCAGCGTTTATAAACTCAGCGAGGCGGCGACGGCGTTTCTATTCGCGTGAACGACGGTGTATAGCCCTATACGGTGCGCGCGCTCCAATATAATACGGCGCTGAAAGAAGACCACGACGTATTGTTCTGTTTTTGCGGGAGGGGTTTTAGCGGAGGGAGCGGGGAAAATCTTTCCTCAATTTTGTCGAGGGGAAGGAGAAGATGGAGGCGAACGGGGAACAAAGGGAGCTACGGGATCGAGAATGATGGGAGAGAAGGAAGACCGCAGACGGGGGAGAGAAAGAATTGCGTGTAGAAGCAAAAGCGAGAGGCGTGTATGTATAGAGCGTATATACGCTTTCGCGAGGTTTTGCTCCAGATAGATGATCGCGCTGTTTCGCGTATCCGTTTTTCTCGTGTTGGTGGTGTTGTCGAGTGCGCGCGTGGCATTGGGGGAGGGGGTAGTGAGAGGGGGAGATAGTTTAACGGTATAGCGGGAAAACGCAAGGCGCTCGTGACACGCGAGTCGAGAAGAGTAGCAGCAACAACAACGGCTGAGCATGCCTCGCATGCGTCGCGACGAGAAGATGAGGGCGGGATTGCGGAATGAGCTAAAATTTTTCGCGAGGCTGGGAATGCGGAATCTGAGCGCCATGGTGAAAAGGTTTGCATTTATGGGATGGCAGGAGAAAGAAAGAAAGAAAGAGCGAGGGAGGGAGGAAGGGAGGGAGGGAGTGCTGGAAGAAATGGCACTCGAGAAAACGGCGGAAGCAACAGAAAACAAGGAGGCAGAGGGCGTTTGCGTTGTTTAGTGCCGGGGGGGGGGGGGGGGGGGGGGGGGCTTTGTGAGGTGGGGAAGCGTTGCAGCGTTAATGGGTCAGGCAGCGAGAAAAGCGAAATGGGGGAGCAGAACTGTGTGTGTGCCCGCTATTCTCGAGGGAAGGAATTGAGAAACACTAGAAACGAAAAACAGAATAACGAATTTAGAGGCGGGTTTATCACGAGAGGAGGATATTAGACGTGAACAGCGCAGAGTGTGGAATTACGAACAGCAACGGTGGAGGAAAGAGGGAGGGGATAAATGCATAGTGCGAAAGAAAAAGGGAAAATGTGTAAGGACCGGTTTGGAAGATTTCGTGGCGTGCTGAAATGATGAGAGGGTGGAGGCGACGCACAAGTGCAAGCCATTTCGTCCAATGGCGAGGCGGCCGTCGCGCGCCTGTAGAGACGCTTTTGGGTGGGCGCGGTGATTGGAGATGAAATGGGGGGTGCACGTCATGATGGGGAGGTGGGAATGATTCTGCAACCTTTTTTTTTCTCTCGCGAGGAGTGGCGAGTGCGGGAATGAGGGAATGTATAGCGTAAGGAAACTGTGAGTGAGAGATACGAGAGATGGGAAAGAAAGAAAAGGAGAAAGGGGTGCTTTATTATGAAAGTTCACGAAAGATTCGGTCTCTCTCCTTCCGCGTTCTCCACTATACCATCCGTATATACATACGCAGACACAAATGCCGGAGCCCATTTTTCTGGGGGAAGAAAAAGGAAGACGGATAAAAAGGGAGCGCCAGGCGCTCAGCGCGAATGGCCACTTCGCGTGTGAAGAGGCACTTCGTGCCGCGCGAGCTCGTATCGACGAAAAACTGAGGGAAAAGAAGGAAGAAAGCTTCGCGATGAAGGAGTTGGGAGAAGGTTCACCTCGCCGTGTTCTTCCCGTGGTCCCTATTGCGGCTCCTCCTTTTTCCCAACTCCCTGATTCTCCTCCGGCCCTCCTTTCGCTTCCCTCCTGTTTATTCCCGTCTCATCCTTCCTCGCTGAGAAAAGAAAATGCGTTCCTTCCTCGTCGCGCGCAGAAAAGGGAAGATGGGGAAGAGCAGAACCGGGAATGGGCGTATCTGCTGCGGCGGCGGCTGCTGCTGCTTCTTCGTGAGACCGCGCGCCACCGCCGCTGCCTTGATAGCGCGGCCACCAGTACCGCACACTCTCTCGTCGTGGTGCGGGATGAGAAATGAGTTGATGAGGGACGGGCCGCTCCACTCCCTTATAGGGGGCCTCGAGCGCTAGATATCGCACTGCGCGTCTTTTTTGTATATGTTCGCGTTTGCCCTTTTCCCTGGCTTTTTTTCCTCGCCATCTTCCCGTTTTCTTCCCGAGGCCCGTTTTCAAAAGTTTGATTCCCTTTGCTCCATCAAAGCTGCAGGCGGTGGCGGTAGCGCTTGCGTTTGGCGAGCGAAAAGAACTATACAGAACGAGTCGAATTAAAAGTCCCTTTTTTTTGCCCCTGTATCGTTTTTTTTTTCTTGCACGCTTCCTGTAACAGTCCCCGTTTTTCTTCAGAATTCGTGCGCCAAATCGGGCGATATTGGTGGAGAAAAAAGTTCGAGGATGATTGTAGATGAAAGTACACTGTTGCACGAAAAGTTGCGATGGGGTTTTTTGTTTGTTTGTTTGTTTGTTTACATGTTTGTTTGTTTGCTTGTGCGTGCGTGCGTTCTGTGTGCATGGGTGCGTGCTTTTTACGCTGATTTCGGATACTAAACCATATGACTTACCCAGAAGCCTAGCAACGTATCCTACTAGTACAACGTGCTCTCGGTACTTCGAAACCAGCTGTGCAGTGAAAATTTGTTTTTAAATTATCATCATCATCATCACCACCATCATCATCATCATCGTCATCATCCGCCTATATTTAACTCCACTGCAGGACGAAGGCCTCTCCCTGCGATCTCCAATTACCCCTGTCTTGCGCTAGCGTATTCCAACTTGCGCCTGCAAATTTCCTAACTTCATCATCCCACCTGGTTTTCTGCCGTCCTCGACTGCGCTTCCCTTCTCTTGGTATTCTTTCTGTAACCCTAATGGTCCACCGGTTATCCATCCTACGCATTACATCGCCTGCCCAGCTCCATTTCTTCCGCTTAATGTCAACTAGAATATCGGCTATCCCCGTTTGTTCTCTGATACACACCGCTCTCTTCCTGTCTCTTAACGCTACTCCTAAGATTTTTCGTTCCATCGCTCTTTGTGCGGTCCTTAAAATTCGTTCTCGAGCTTCTTTGTTAACCTCCAAGTTTCTGCCCCATATGTTAGCACCGGTAGAATGCAATGATTGTACACTTTTCTTTTCAACGACATTGGTAAGCTCCCAGTCAGGATTTGGCAATGCCTGCCGTATGCACTCCAACACAATTTTATTCTCCTGCAAATTTCTTTCTCATGATCAGGGTCCCCTGTGAGTAATTGACCTAGATAAACGTACTCCTTTACAGACTCTAGAGGCTGACTGGCGGTCCTTAATTCTTGTTCCCTTGCCAGGCTATCGAACATTATCTTTGTCTTCTGCATATTCATCTTCAACCCAATTCTTACACTTTCTCGATTAAGGTCCTCAATCATTTGTTGTAATTCGTCTCCATTGTTGCTGAATAGGACAATGTCATCTGCAAACCGAAGGTTGCTTAGATATTCGCCGTTGATCCTCACTCCTAAGCCTTCCCAGTCTAAGAGCTTGAATACTTCTTCTAAGCATGCAGTGAATAGCATTGGAGAGATTGTGTCTCCTTGCCTCACCCCATTCTTGATAGGTAACTTTCTACTTTTCTTGTGGATAACCAAGGTAGCTGTGGAATCCTTGTAGATGTTTGCTAAGATATTCACGTATGCCTCCTGTACCCCTTGATTACGCAATGCCTCTATGACTGATGGTATCTCTACTGAATCAAATGCCTTTTCATAATCTATGAAAGCCATATAGAGAGGCTGATTGTACTCCGCAGATTTCTCGATTACTTGATTGATGACATGGATATGATCCATTGTAGAATATCCCTTCCTGAAGCCAGCCTGTTCTCTTGGTTGGCTGAAGTGAAGTGTTGCCCTGATTCTATTGGAAATTATCTTGGTGAATATTTTATACAATACTGAAAGCAAGCTAATGGGTCTATAATTCTTCAATTCTTTAACGTCTCCCTTCTTATGAATGAGTATAATGTTGGCGTTCTTCCAGCTCTCTGGTACACTTGAAGTTGTGAGGCATTGCATATAAAGGGCCGCAAGCTTTTCAAGCATGATACCTCCTCCATCTTTGATTAAATCTGCTGTTATTCCATCTTCTCCAGCAGCTTTTCCGCTGGTCATGTCTTTCAAGGCCCTTCTAACTTCATCGCTTGTTATAGAAGGAGCCTCTGTATCCGGTTCATCACTATTTCGAATGAAAGTAGCTTGGCTGTTTTGGGCACTGTACAGGTCAGTATAGAATTCTTCCGCTGCTTTTGCTATGTCATCTAAATTGCTGATGATATTACCATGCTTATCTTTCAGTGCAAACATCATGCCTTGTCCTATGCCAAGCTTTCTTCTTACTGATTTCATGCTGCGTCCATATTTTACGGCTTCCTCAATCTTTCCCACGTTATAATTTCGAATATCCCTTACTTTCTTCTTGTTGATAAGTTTTGACAGTTCAGAGAATTCTATGTGATCTCTTGAGTTGGACACTTTCATGTTTTGTCGTTTCTTTATTATGTCCTTTGTTTCTTGAGAGAGCTTACCTACTGGTTGCCTTGGTGCCTTACCTCCGCCCACCTCAATTGCTGCTTCTGAGACCAACCTAGTTACGGTTTCATTCATTACCTCTATGTTATCTTCTTCTTCCTGTTCTAAAGCTGCATATTTGTTTGCGACCGCCAGCCTGAATTGGTCTGCTTTTACCCTTACTGCGTCTAGGTTGGCCTGTTTCCTCTTCACTAATTTCACTCTTTGTTTTTAAATACCCGATGTTAAAAAAAAACTGCAAATTAGTCACGGGCATATTTGTTGACTTCCGATTTAATAAACCTGTGTTCTCTCGATCTCTGGAATTCCTGTCGAATTAGAAGGTGCGTCGCATTAACCGATGCCGAACTCCCGGTAGTCGACTTTAGCGCAGATTGTCTCGCGTATAACCCACTGTGTCAACACGCCGCTCAATCCTCGCCCCCTTCTTTCTTCTCGTTTCAGACTGGCCCTCGACGCAAAAGCAGCCGGGTGCCGCTCCTGTCCACGTCTTTGTATACGGATGTGTATACCGTAGAGACTTTGCTTGCGGACCGTGCGCAAATCTTAAGCTGAAAGTTGGATCCGCGTTAGTGGCGTAGCAATGTATAAAAAAACAAAAGAGTGTGGCTACCAGATTCAATAGCCTTTTTATTCTGTCCCGGTTACGCAACTCCACGCTGCTTTGGTGTTGTACATATGTAGAGTTTGGGTTTCTTGAATGTCGTCATTGAACGTTAACGTGTGCGTGCGTATGTATTCCTTTATTTATGTACGAAAGAAGACAAAGTGTGTTCGATAACGATGCTTCGTTAGATATGCATACGATCGTGTATTTAGTACGCGCCCTTCAGCCAGAAATGCATCCGAAAATTAAGCAAGAATGCCATAAGTTAAGAGATGAGTTGTCGAAGAATGAGTCATCTGTATAATGTACTGTAAAGACGGTTTAATTTGCGATTCCAGTGTGGCCGCCATCTTGGGCTGTTTCACGAACGATTTCTCAAAACTTTGTGCACAGGGTGTTCCAATACTCGCCGTAGATGATAACGTAGATGGCTAAGGGGACAGCGGCCATGTTAAGTCTCATTCCAATTCTCACGACGATGTCAAAAAAGACAGCTTCGCGAAGACAGCATCGAAATCAGAAACGATGCAGGCAACTTTCCTGTCCAGACAAGATGGCGGCTAAGCAGGATGCTTGGAAACTCGACGGGAAGGTCATCTGCGCGCAAGAAAATGAAGTCACGCTTTCCTACGAGCCTTATAAGTCCCGTCGTGTTTTTCATGTATAGGTTCTCAGACGCAAAGAGTAGAGAGATAACGTTTTCTCTTCGCAACTTTTTTCTTGTCACCTCGAGATGACGTCACATGGCACCAGGTGGTTCGAGAAGCGTTCCATTAGTTGGTCTCGAAGCTGTCCCGGTTGGTCTCCTTTGCTGTCTACGTAGACTGTCTCCGATGCTGGCAAGTAGTGGAACACAACCAAGGACGACGTCAAATTAGCATGTTCGTGAAAAGCCGAACACACCCGAACTATCTGCATGCATACGAATCGAGTGCGATTGGTTGTTGCTGTTAGAAAGCGGCAGCGTTAACAACCCAAGGTGGCGAAAGTCCAACGCCTCCTTAAAAGGCTGCGTATACCGCCTTAGGGTATTTTCGTTCTTCCTATATTGTTCGCGCACCACTGGATGGGCTAATGAGGTACATCAGATGATTAATGTCATACATTGACTTAGTTAAAAATGTGACACCACTTTATGTGTTGCACTTCTGCCAAACGTTTCAAGCGACGCCAGCTGTCGCGTAGCTTTTAACTTTCGCACCTAAACTTCATGCAGCAGAGCTGAACTAAGGGGACCACATGTTCTGAAAGCACCTAGACGTTTACAGCGGCTTGTATTCGACTTAGTAGTTTATTTCCTTCGAGGAACAAAACGGCCAAAAGCTTTGCGGTCACCCGAAAAAAAAAAAGGAAAAGAAAGCGAAACGAGATTTTCATGGGGAAAACAACAAAAATGTAAGAAAGAAGAATATTAAAATTATCTTTGCTATGTGTGTAATGGACTGCTCTTACGTTATACACCGAGCCGCGCGCACGTACAGTCGGAAGTAAAAGTCTAAAGACCAGGACTGCACCCCCCCCCCCCCTCATGCAATTATCTCCATGCATTACAGCGGTCGAACAGACGCACTTAATTTCAGCCTGTCACGCCTAGCCTCTGAAGAAAAACAAATTTTCGAAGCATCTATGGTCTTTAGACTTTTACTCGTGACTGTACATCCCTGCAGTGCTTTGTGAATTGAAACGACGATGCAGTTTTCCCGAAAAACCGTCATCGACTGACGAGATATAGTTGACGTTGCAAAACTTGTTCGGCTCAGTTAGCGCTAAAGAAAAGAATGAGCACAATAATAACTAGTGAGAATTCAAGGCTCCCAAACATGGCGGCAGCAATCACGCCACCGTACGTTTACCACCAACGAGCTTGGACAAAGACGGCGCAGTATTACCGGTATAACGGCATCGAACCTGTCCATATAGGGAATATTCAGAATCATTGAGTTCCATTAGTTGCACGCAGTCTGATTGGTTCGCCGGGCTGTCGTGGTGCAGTGGCTGGAGGTGCTTGATACTAGTGGCAGATGCTGCACGCTACAAGTTGCGCTTGTTGATAACATCGACAACGGCAGACAGACAATGCTCGAGTGTATCACGCTTCGTTCATGTAAGGTGCGGGCGTGTCATTGCACGCAAAATTATTACGCAGTGATTTCACGCGCTTCTGTGCTTCGGTCACGGCAGGTCACATGTTGTTGATGACACATACACGGGCTGGTATAGCTTCAGGTGCAAGAGCGTCAACGATTACTAGCGAGTGCGCACTTCTGTCGTACAGTCGCGACGGTGCTTGACTTTTTTTTTTCTACTTGGTCTCCAACCACTGTCCTGATATTTTTTTTTCAACTTTCATAGTTAGTTCATTTGCTCTTGCGGTTACTAAAACCGATAACAGCATTTAAACAAGTCTCGTTATTACCCATTTAAAGCAACAACCAGGCTATGGCAGCCTTTGGATCGCATAATATATGAGGGCTTTGTCGTCGGAAAACTACAGCGATAAGTGCGACTTCGCCGACAATTGACACACTATAGGGTAACGCTTCCGCGCGAGAAAAGAAACAAAAAACTGACGTCACACGCCCCGACTGACCGTGTGAATGGCACAGATATAACGAGCAAAGACGACTCGGACACGGCATCTTCCACCCGAAGCGTCTGCTTCAGTGGAACAGACGGCGAGAAAATTGCCGTCCAGACGACGCACGAACGAGTTCTGTTCTTGCCCGATGGCTTCGCGAAATTTCTACGTAATTGGCAAGCAAGCCAGCAAGAAAGCCCTAAGGGGGTCGCGACTCTATATCACCGGTTACCACGATTACCCGACGCCACCGAATACTGCGTGTCGTTAGCGGTGGCGCCGTGCACGGCCTTGCGAGCAGTTTCGTAATTTTGTTATACGTATATCAGTGCAGGGGGAATCTGCCCACCGTTCGCACGAACCACAGTGCCTATAAACGGTCACCGTTAGCGTCAGGACACACACGGATAACGGTGTCGTTAAGATGCCCGCGAAAAAAAAAAAAAAAAAAAAACAGTGTTAAGCGTGACCTCCTGGGGCAGTGTCGTATTTTCTGCTTTACTATGCGTAGCTCTGGCGATATCTCTCAGCGCTTCCCTTTTGCGAGAAATCTAGCCAGATGCATTTCTAGTACTACCTCGTTCATCTAATCACAGGACGGGATTCCTGTCAAGGTGGTTCTCCCGCCATAAGCAAGCCTCCCTCCTCCGTTCTGCAGCCTCCTCCGGAATAAAAATAATTTGAGAACGAAATTTAGGCTGCCAACACCGTTTTTTTCTTCTTTTTGTTTTTTTTTCTTTATTTTTTTAGAATCCTTGGGCGAAGTGACAGGCATGTTAAGCGTGGTCTACTGAATGATGCAATACGGATATGTGTTGTCGTTTTTTTTTTTCTGCAACATATCGTATTAACACCAGAAGAAATTGTGACAAAACAATCGATCTACTACTGCAACAACGTTCATTCGCTGGTCATCGACACGTGGCACGGGCCTTCCAAAATGTCACCCGAAATTGACAGCAGTTCTCCACACCCCTTCGCTCTGAACGTCTGAATCACTTCAAAATTGACTGATCTGATACCGCGTGGTGATGACGGCGCCGCAGCGCCGCTCATGCCAATAGCCGAAACCGCGACTAATCGTTTTCCAGTAAAAAAAATTGAGTATAATAACTGCTTTTTGTTTTTTCGACCACGCGGTGCGATTCGTTATTTCTCAGCGTATTTCGTTTCAAAGAAGTAATTGAGGCGTATCGTTCACGCCCCCGGAATATAGAGACGGACTGTTACGAGCGTAGAAAATGACGGACGGGTGATTGACGTTAACACACGTTCCTCTTTTCCGAATGATTATACAAGTCAAATGTTTCAAAAAAACATTCTGTGCCAAGCGAAAAGTCCAACAGGATCGGCCTTTAAGCCCGTTTCAGTGGAAAACATTGGCTCAGCGCGGGCAATCGTGTCCTCGTGAACAGCTGGAGGCATGCATGGTTTGCCGTGCGTTTGCGGCGGAGGGAATAAATTATGCACATATGAAATGTACAATGCGCCTCACGCCCGAAAGCGTTACGAATAAGCAGGGGGCGTACAGAAAATGTTATACAATTTTTTTCTTCTTCTTTGAACGGCGACATGTTGGATAATTCTATTCAAACTGACTTAGTTCTCTTCTTTTCTTTTTCTCCCCAAAAGTAGCAAAATACAAGGGCCAGGTAAACTTTAGAGCGTGTGCCGACCAACAACATCTATATAGCACAAGGCCGACTGCCATATAATCTAATGGGGGTGCTCTCAAGTAAGCCGTGGTCTTTCTGACGTCACCGCTGTCGTCATGCCAGCCTTGGCAAGGTAAATTTCGGGCCAGGTAGCATGACGTCATATATCAGAGTGAATAGGTCTTGTGCTATCTAGGGGGCGTTGGTGCTGACACCTCATAGACACTTGGATCGTTTACGTCATAAGCATTATAATGCCTGAAGACAATTGTGCCAACGCGAATCGATATCAGGTGACCACGGTACGCTTGCATTGAATAAGCTGCATGCTCGATATTTGTGCATACAAGATTTCTCCCGTAACCCGTCCGTCGTGCCTGCAATTTATAGGTTCAAATGCGTACAATCGTGAATACAACTATGCAAATGAAGAAGCAAGCAGCGCAAGCTTCGCCAACAAGCCCGCACCGCATCTGCCCTCTGTGTCTCCTCGCTCGAAAACGTACAATGACTAGCGTTTATTTCTTTAAAATTTCTTGCTCAAATTTCGCAGCAAGACTTGTGCTCCATATTGCGCAATATAACGATTAGCACTGGTGCTAGTACTAACCGGTGCTAGCACTGGTGCTAGTACTAAAATGGTGCTGGTACTGGCGCAGTACTAGTACTAGTACTGGGGCCAATTTCGCAGAGCTTTTCGTTGGTAAGTGTTCTTTCCAGTAGCCAGCAGCCTTCGATAATAGGGAAAAAATCTGCAGATCACACTCACTGGTTGGAATCTATGTGAAGCGAAACGTTATTTATTGGTGATGCCTATTTGATGCTATACAAAGACTGGTTTGGTTTCGTTTGGTTTGATGCGTTTTGTGTAGGAATCACACTCGGACACGGCCATTCTGGAAGATTGGCCAAGAACGAAAACACACCCAGCGGCACATACTGAGTGCTTGAATCAACGAAAATGAAGTAAATCAAAGGATACGTTAAACACAATTCACCATTCCATTCAGAGATCGGTGTGCTTTAGAGATGACTGCGAGCCGACATTATATATCCAGGTTTTATGTAGCAAGTTACATTTTTTTGTTACGCAGGACACAGGGGGTCGTGCTTGTTAAGCGATTTTTGCGAAATGCGAATTTTCTGCGAAATTTGAGTAAGAGCAACGCCGCGGTGAGCCCGAAATCTGCTATAAAACGATTTTGAATTAAAAAAAAAAAGCTCGGGTCACTTGTTTTAGAGAGACGTCGATATTGAAACGAGTTCGCCGCCGTCGTGACGTCACGGGAATGATTGAACGTAACTGGCCGGAGCATCTCTACAATCACGGAAATAATTGAATGTATCTGGTTAGCGCATCTCTACAAATTATCTTTCAGTTGGACTAGCGGCCTGTGCATTCGCTACTGTATCCCGAGGTTGTCAGTGACTACAGTTGCATGCAACTTATGCATAAACAACTCAATACGCTGCAGTGGAATTGCGAGTCGCTTAGCATTTGTCCATAATGTGCTTTCCCTTGGTATACAACAGACCAGTTTTCTTTCAATGGTATTTTTGTGTTCTTTGTCCGTTTTCGCCATTGAAGAGGTGTTTGAGAAATCTGTAATAAAAGATTGTATGTCGCGGTTAAAAAGGAAACCGAAACGAGTGCTGTGAATTGTAGTTGAATGGATGGTCTTCGTTTGAAAGCAATAATAACAATAAAATACATCTGCCAAAAGAAGCTGTGTGGTTTGTTTTTTCATGCTCGTGTGTTTTATTTGCATGAAAAAGAAAACATGTCAGCGACATCAGTGAAACATACCTTTCAGCAATTAGACAGTCAGATCACTCACAATTAGTCCACTCTTTTCCGCATAGTATGTCAAAATTTAGGCTGTGTCATGTGAAGGATGCTATATATATATATAGGTAGAGAGGCAAAGTTTATTATGTCGGCTAATTTACGGAAATTTCTCCATTGAAAACAATGAAAGAAATTACGAAGGCCTTGGCTTCAACGATGCAAGCATTGTGAAGAGTATGCCAAAGAAGAAAAGTGATACTTCGTGTAAAATTAACACAACAATTTAAAGCTGCTCTCATCAAACCGCGCAAGCTGTGAGAAGTTGTGTAAAACAGTCATATTTGCTGTTTCCATCATTTAGCAGGCCAACGTCCAGCCTAGTATACTTGCCCGACGTGTCGGCAGCGTCGTATTTAAAATGACCTCGAAAAGTACACTTTCCCGATACCACTTTGGAAATCCGTTGTGTTTGTGCTAATGAATCTTTAAATAGCCCTTGATGGAGTATACAGTGGCTCGTTAAAGGATTCTCGCTTTTCAAAAAGGCTCTCTGAGTCCTTTGAAAGGCCCCGGCTCCGGAATAATGCCATCGTCGCTGTTTTCACGAGCAAGACGATGAAAATCAGATTAACACATCGCCATCTCTTAAAGAACTATACATACTTCTATGCGATTCACAAAACGCCATCATGCTCGTCTGCTGCTGTATACGGTCATGGTCGCTACGACCTCCGAAATATACACGCACGCACACCACCGCTGTCCGAGTCTGCGTGCAGTGCAATTAAAGCCTCGGTCAAATTGCCAAGCGACAAATTGCTACTGCGACAGTGGAGGTTTGCGTGTAAACGACTACAAACCTACTGTGCTGCAGTTACATGAGTTCGAATCTTAGGGGCAGAGATCAGTGGTTATAAGGACCCAGTGTATTAACCCAAAAGGGGCCTTTAAGGGTTATGAAATGATGATGATGATTTGCATGTGCTCTTATATTTGCAGGACATGGTAGCTTTAGAGCTCAGAGCTATATGAACCGACTATGTAGACAAGAATGTTTTTACTCTCGCAGCCACGTTGGACCAAGCGCCCTTCATCTCGATCCCATGTAGCCAGCTGTCTGTGCAGCCGGTGGTGGGCTAGCAATTTGATGACGGGGCACTTGACGACATAGCCGTGGCGAGTGAACACTGGAGCTATATAAGCATCCAGTAAGAACAGGCTGAGCGTTGTCGTGGTTGTTCTTTCGTTCAAACCGCCACTTCCAGTAGAATATACGTATATGCGTTCACTGGAACTATACTGTGTGCGTCAAAATGCCGTTCTAGATATGCCGAGTCGCTGGACCAATCGAGTCGATCGACCAAAAAAGTTTACAAATCAAGGGACATGACAAAAAGCTGAATATCTCCGCCACCTCAAAACGCAGCCTGGTATTCCCATTTCCAGCCACTACTGGTATATGCGAAAAAAATTGTTATGTACGGTTATTTGCGTTTTCTGAGATCCCGTGGTCCATAAACGTTTTTGGTCGATAGTACATACAGAGCTAGCATGGTCGTGGCACTTGTGGGCTATGATTTCTTATTCTTCGCTCTATGGAGATGGTGAAGCTCAAAATGATAAGACAGCCTGACAGCTCAATAACGTCGATGACGACAATGGTCGTCGTTAGCGTAACGGAATAGATGAATGGACCAGGCAAACTGCTGTCGCACTAAGCAAGATTTGTCTGGTTAATACCACATTAAAGAGAACTATGCAGAATCTACTGAACGAAATATAGTGATGCCCCGTGTATCCGTTGACCGTCTGCCATTAATGTATCCTCTATGTCCCGACGCAGGCAAGGCCATCTGAATAGCAGCATACCGCGCTGTTCGAGGTTGATAGCTACACTGATGATTATGACTTCAGAGGCTGTGGCGCACAACCATTATCCATGTTTACCATGTTCACCAGGTGGGGAGCTCTAAAGCGCTATCCGCTATTATCACCTGCAGCTAAGCCTGTACGCCTTCTACACACGAAAGAGGAGGTCGTCGTGGGTTGCGCAGGCGAAATGCATCATTGGAGTAGAATTTATTCAGATCTTGCCGCTGTCGCGGTCGCCATCTTCAGCGCCACGGTTGCGGGCGACTATGGCGGCGCTGCTGTCTGCATAAGCTACGAACAAACACAAGCTCTTCTCGTTAAGAGCGATAAACGGATAGCGCAGAAGAACCTATATAGACATAACGGGAACGCTCAGTGCAAGCGATGTGACACGTTGAAACAGCAATGAGGTTGACGAGGGTAACATATCGGTGGTGCTTATTTCGTTGCGAGAATAAAGCGCCCATTGTAGGATAAATGGGGCTTAGTAAAAACATCCTACCAGTTGGTTCATAGCGTATCAGGGATAAACAGCATAGTGCAAGAGAACGAGGACGGGACAGGCGCTTCTCATGGCGCCCCTTCGTTATGAACTCGCCCAAGAGAATGATGTTTAAAGTTCTTCTAAGGTTCTGTTGTTTCCCTCTGCCTCTCGTTTCGAGGAATAATGCCATGCGACGAAGCCATGCCCGTGAAGCGTGACCTGGGAGGGGCGCCGTCCGAATGAAAAAACCAGATAGACAAAGGAGAAAGAGAGAGAGAGAGAGATAAACAAAGAACAAACGAAGGCAAACGGTGATCGCTGCAGCAGAAAGCGCCCGGGCGCCACCTTCGCCACAGGGGTTCGAACACGTCTGGCCTTCGCTCGGTTGCCGCTCCGCCGCGGCCGCGTCGTCGTCGTTGCCGCCGCCGACGTCGCGGCCGTGGCTGGCCATTTGTCTTTAGCCCAGAACTCGTTCGTCTATGGAAAACTCGAAGAGAAGAGAGAGGGGAGCGAAAGAAGGAACGACGAGAATCGTTTCGCTTCTGTACGCAGCTATAAGCTGTACGGCGCCGCGTGTGCGTGCGTGTACGTTTCGAAAAGCGCGCTTGTCCGCAATGCGCACTCGGGCGGGTGCAGAGGAAGAGAGACGTGAGAGAAGACGTGTATACCACGTTTTCGCGCGTGTCGCCTTCGATGAAACTTTAAAACCTTGAAGGCTGAATGGGGGTGCGCTTCGCACGACGGCCCGTGTAAGCTGTGCGTATAAGGATTGAAACAGCATGCGCCGCAGCTTCACAGCGATGCGCACTGCGGTGGGCAGCACATATGCGTAAGCAACTCATTAGCCCCTGTACCTTGCCTACGTATCGTCGGCGCCCGGAAGGCAAGTGGGAAGTAGCGGTGTGATATGTGTGCATGTGCGTGTAGTTTGGTGTAGTTAAACCGCATATATGGACAAGCTCTGGGAGCAGCGATGACGTGGACTGTTTTACGTTGGGCCACGCACGCTCTGCCACCATCCACAGAACAGCGCGACATGGTCGAATCGTTAATGGAACAGACGTGGATGGAACAACAACATGGTGAGTGAATAAAACGTAAACGGCCTGGCCAGCTGCTACTCAGGTATACATTTCATGGCACTGTAAGGTATATGCGTGCAAACAAGGACACAAATACTATATGTAACAAAAATGACAGCACTGTAACATCTCCACATATTTTCTTTTATTTCCTTTTCAGCGGTTTCATTAGTTGCCGGTGGAGTTGTGCGTAGATATCACAACAGTCCAGTATCCGGCTGGCCCACCGGGTTGTGCGCGTGAAAATTCGGCATACGGAGCCACATCGGGAGGAGGAGGCGGATCTCCTCTCCCTTTTTCACGGGCGTCGCGGCGAGCTCCTCGCGATCACAGAAACTCGGCGCACGCGTGCTCGAGTATACATACACATATATACAACAAGGTGCGGCGCCACGCCGCGGGAGGCGGGCGCAACTGCAGGTAGTACACCGTGAGCGAGCATGCAGCAAGCAGCCTCGGCGGCGCCAGCGGCTCCCGCCACACCGTGTCGTAGTCGCCGTCGTCGCGCCATGCCGAGGAGCGATCGGGCCGCAAGAAGCTGTCACTCCATCTTCGCGGCCCGACAGGGCGAGACCGCGAGCGACGGAACACGGATAATCCGGCGTCAAGTCCCTCGGCTCTTTCGTGGGTGCACGCCAAGGTTCGACGAGGTTCCAAGAGGAAGAAGAAGAAGAAGGGGAGAGCAGCAACGCGCAAAGGCTCATCCGCGCCACTGACCACGCGCATTATGTGTCACTGCAGATCACTCCGGCGTCTCACGCGAAGATCGCGCGCGTGTCCGTTTCTTCAAGGACAAAAAGGCGTGTAAACGATTGTCCGGGGAGTGACTTGAGGCAAAAAGCGTGCCACGTTCTCTTAAGAGACAAACCGCCACGCGGGGTGACTCGGTCTCCCGTCCGTGTGCCTATAGCGGACCGGATCTTGGGCTCCCCCTGCTAGCATACAATGCTGCCAGCATATACTATATACTCTCGTTGTTGTTATCCGTGTCGAAGAGCGCGTGGCGCGCCGTTTGCGTCACAGTCTCCTTTATCGGCGGGAAGCACGCGGGGCGTTCGCGTGCGTGCGAAAAAGAGACAAGGCTCCCGCGGGGGGATTGTCTCTTAACCACGGGGCGCGCCGGACCGAGCCAGCCCCACCCGGTCAGCTGCACTCCGAGGACATCCTTATAGACGCCGGAAGATTATCATACACCCCCCCCCCCTCCTGCTGACGTGTCGTTTCTGATGAAAGACCGTGAGGGATCCCCGCGCCCCGCCAACTCATATACTATATACCGCGTGACTCTGACTAGCGTGCATTGGGCGCACCTTTCCTTTGTTTTCCAAAATCCTCGCTGGACTCCGAAGTGTGTCACTCGGACAGACTGTTCTCTCTCGAGGGGGGCGTGGTTAGCGGCGGATGCTGGTCGCTCACTACACGGTTCTTTCCAGCGTCGTTAACCTTGCAGAATCTTTCGGGCAAGCACGGCGTAGCCTAAGTGAATCAATGATTAGTGCGGCCAAACACGCTTCCTGTTGACCTACCCCCTCTCCCCTCTTTTCCCCACTTCCTTTTGTTTTAACAAAGGCGACATGCTGCATCTTTGCGTAAGCACCGTCTGCCTAAGCTATAGCTGTCGCAATCGGCTAAGATACGTGCGTCTTACAAGACACCGGCAACTGTCCCCTTGGGTGGGATGAACGCGACTTCGTGGGTGCGCACAATACGCGGCACACCGTCGCTCTCAAAGCCCCTTCGGGTATATGTCTTAATTAGATGCAGGGCCTCTTGCGAATTCTTCGGCTAAGAGTCGTTCTCGTCAAAGGACCTCACTTGTCAGTATTCGTACGCATCAGAACCAACCACGCGGTCCTAATAAGCTGCCCAGAAAGTGAGATGGGTGTGTGTGTAAGGCTTGGCAGAGGAACAAGAGAAAGCCATAAAGACTGTGAAGACGGAGCGATAAAGCGAGGCATAACCGAAAGACACAACGCAATCAGTATACGAAGACTGCAGAAAGAGTAAAGAAGGGGACAGTCGCGTAGCTCGTCTCATTAACGTTTCCAAAGCGGAGCGGTCGAGTGAAATCAAGCGTGTAACAACGACGGCGCAAGAAGGGCTCGGCAGGTTCTGGTGACAGGAAAAAGAAAATTTCAAAGAAGAATTGCGCGCCTCTATATGGTCGTGTGCGTCCGGTTCGCGCCTCAAGGATTCTATAGAAGCCTTCTTGCGGCGGCGGCCACAAGGCGTCGCTTGTACGGGTATACGCTATTAGCATTTCTCATCTTCTTTCTATATAGCCGCACAGTGCGAAGCGTTTAGACGCGAAAGAGCACGCCAGAGACAACACACGGATGTACGACTTACAAGGCGTGTCGCGCTTACACGTAATTCCCGTCACCCATGGAGCGACAAAGACAATTGTCCTTCTCCCCGCACCTCGCCGGGCGCGCGTGCGCGCTCCGCGGACTTGAGAGAAAGTCGATGGTCACGACTTCGGGGAGTGGTATACGTTCGCCCCTTTCGCGTGTATGTATGTATACATACATGACGCGCCCTCGGGGACCGGCAAATGCTAATTGACGCTTCTATTTTAATCTTTTTTATGTTTCTTCTCCGGCTATATAATCTATTCGTTTGCATCACCAGAGTGTGTTGTCTGTGTGCTGTTGAGACACCTTCGGGACAGGTTTGTACATATACGAAACGGCAAATGCATGACTGACTTCGTCGAAAGTGAAAGGGGGCTCGGGTAACGCTTGCACCAAAGCGCCCGGTTAGGTGGACTGCAGATGGGCATATATATGCATTGCACCTATCGGCAACAGCACTGGCTGGCTGCAGCAGCAGCAGCAGCAGCATGATGATGATGATGATGATGATGATGATGATGATGATGATGAATCTATATTATGGCTTGTATACCCAATAAGGGGGATAGGCCAACATTCGGGCTGCAGCTATTCAGGTCCGCGAAAGAGCCATAGCGACTTGCGTGCGGATGATGATGATGATGATGATGATGATGATGATGATGATGGTAAAAATGGTGATGATGATCTTTCGAAATATGTGGCACGTACTAACAGTTGAGGATGGGCCAAGAATCGAATGGTTTGAATGCACAGATAATTCCTTTTACAAATGAATAAATGAAAAAAAGGGGGCTAAACTAGGAACAAATGACAGTTAATTGTTTGAGAAGTCGGGCCGGACGTATATCGATGACTATGCATATAAAAGAAATGAAAATAATCTTCACTGAATGATTTAAACCGAAATAATAAAGAACTGAAATAAAACTGAAATAGCAAAGAAAACTGGGATGAGCGTGGTAAAAGCTTTGTAGCTTGAATGCAATCGCCCATAGCATCAAATGCGTGCCTGGGACTAAAAACTTGAGTGCAGAAGCACCAAAGGAGAGTTACCATCAAAGCACTTAAATTTAAGTCGAGTTTACGTAGCACAACTTGAAGGAACGTTTTTCTTCGCATAACGGACCGGCAACAAAAAAAAAAGAAAAAAATATTGACTTTATTGAATCTATTGACGATTCAATTGCCCAGCCAATATGGCATAGCGGAGCTATTGCCGGGCCAGAGCTGTGTAAATATAGGTTTAGTGGGTGGGTGCAGCAATGTGACCTTGTAAGGAGCACCTCTAATTGTCTTGATCCATGGACGGAAACCTGAGATGTTGGAAGTCTGTCAAGGATCTTAATGTTTCGGTGGATTTATTTCGGTGGGAATTGATTATTTAGTTTAAATATAAACCACTGTGATCCGGTTTAATATTGTTTTCGTTCTTCATTTGAATTTGTTGATAGCTTCCGACGCTGCTTCTATTTCGATGTTTCTGCCATGCAATGCATCTGAAAAAAAAAAAGAAAGAAAGAAAGGTAGACATACGCAATCATATACATAAAAAATAATCAAAAGCATCTCACGCAGGAGCGTAGCCAGAAATTTTTTTCGGGGGGGGGGGGGGGGGGGTTCACCGGCCCGACGGGGGGGGGGGGGGGGGGGGGGGGCAAGCGTCTGCTTTTCTCTACGTGACGTGCTCGATAGTGAATATCGTAGTTTAAGCAGACTCTATACATGTATGTCAAGACATGGGACCCCCCCCCCCCCCCCCCCTCGCGTGTGCTTGTGAAGAAATTAAGTAAAAAGTAAAGTAAGTTCAGTAAAATACAATAAGTACGACAGGTACAGTGGGCGTTCGGAGCAACAGTCTCGCATCGCGCCACTGAATGGACCAGTCTTCGAAAACGCATCATTGAGACGACCCGCCTGATCGGAGAAGACATCATTAATTGTTAATCTTCGTTAAGCGTAGATGGCATCGTCCTCGTCGGGGCGAAGTGCGTTTCACAAGTCAAGGCCGGCTATACACGTCAAAATGCATGCGTGACCAGGCTATACCTACTCCCATAACAATAGCTTGTTCGCTGTGTCTTTGCGCTAGAAAACTTAAGTACGCGCAAAAACGCGTAAGGCATTTTTTTTTTTTTCGAAGCTTTCGTCGCCCTGCTCTCTCATACGAGAGGGTTGCATTTCGCGGCCGCTGTGTCTTCCGCTGTGTGCGAGCGTGCAGCCGTCATTTGCCTTTACGTCAACAGATTCAGAATGTGTACAGAATATTTCGCCGCACAGCATAGATATGGCATGTGCACGCATATTAAGTAGTGCGTGCTAGAGACACTGCATCTAGTGCCTAGGCCGATTATTTAAGCCGATTATTTTACGTTGGCCTGCCCGCCCGAGCCCGACCAAAAAATTTATGGGGAACCCGGGCCCGGCCCGGGCCCGGAAATTTTCTACGTTACCCGCCCGGCCCGGCCCGCCACCCCTTTACCTTAGGCCCGAGCCCGGCCCCAGCCCGGCTCGAAACCGGCCCGAACCCGGCCAGAGACCGAAAAAGACATGTTTTTCAGAGTCGAGACGCGCGAGGATAACTCGCTGCACGTTACATGCACACCACCAGAAAGCCCGAGCCCGGCCCGGGCCCGCGTCAAAAAGCACATGCAGTGCCCGAGCCCGGCACAAGCCCGTGAAAAAACTGCTCTACCCGGCAAGGTCCGGGCTTTCGGGTAAGCCCGTGCAGTGCTCTAGTGCGTGCATCTCATTTCTGCTTCACTTACGCCGGTGCAAACAGGAAGCGGCCTCGTACCTCACAGAATCTCGACTGTTTGGTGTACTAGTGATGCAGGAATGAACTCCGGTCTTGTTCAGTGCATAGTGCACATAATCAATTTCTCAGAAGGCGTGAACTCCGACGAGAACTGGCAGTGCCTGCAACAAGAGTTTACTTACGCTGTACTGCGCACAACAGTACTCCATGCTTGTCGGCTGTCTGTTTCGTGCATTCTGTTGCGAGTCGGTGGAATTTCACTGCTGGCATCAACCTCTTCGTGTGTACATTGCTGGTTTGGGATTCCACAACACAATAGCAACTACCAGCCTTGCGTAAATGCTGGTTTGGGATTCAACACAACAGTAACTACCAGCCTTCCGTAGGGGCGCAATCGCAAACAAGAGACGTTTCGCGCGCAGACTAAGGCTACGTTCACACTTGGGAAGCGGCAAGCGGGCGGAAAGGCCAAAGCGGCTGGAAAATCTTTTCCGCGCATGTCCAAGTTGTTCACATTTGTTTTGCTACCGCCGCTGCCGCTTTCGTCCACATCCATCTAGTCTGCGTACGTTTGTCGGCGTGGTGGCGCTCATTATCGCATTATTTCGAGCGGTATGCTCATTCATTGACCCACCCGTCATCAAAAGTAATCATTTTGCGCAACTTCGCGTGTCATCTGCGACCTTCGGTAAATTCCTCGTTGGCGTTCCGTGATTCTCCTCACACGGGCGCGGTAGCGCTGAGTCACAGGTTAGTGCCTAGGTGTGATTATATTTCTTTAATACCTTTTATTTACAAGTTGTAATAACATTTCATCATTTCGTATTATTGTCGGCGCCTCCAGGACACCAAAGCGGCAACGGGAACACCAAAGCTAAAACCCTGGCTGGCCCTTGTCTCGGGGCTCGCCAAAGCCTGCGCGTCCTACGTGAGACCTACGCTCCCAATCTATCGTCGCGACGAGAAAAGCACCCTGCGACTTCTGCAACATACCGTGCACGTGCGAGGAGAATTATGGAGCGCCAACGAGGAATCTGCCTAACTATTGTCTGCCATGGAAGTGGAAGAAGAAATGGCTTTTATACTTCTACCTACTTGTTTTCTAGAAATGGACAATGAATAAACGGAAGACGCGAACACCTCGGAAACGGTGGTGGTGGGTTCGCCTGGCCTTGCAAAAGCGCCAGAAGTTGGGTCACGCCAAGGCTTCGTTGCCGCACCTCCGGTCGCGCGATATTGAATACTATCGCGAGTATTGCTGACAGTACGTTTTAGTACCACTCTTGTCGTAGAGCAAGGGGTGGTTCTCGATCGCGTCGATGAGCATTGCAGCCTGCACTTTTGGTGCCATGTTCAATTAAATTACGACCGATTGTTTACATGCTAGTGTAGCTTCCGGTCGAGCAGAACGACTTGCCGCCGCTTTTCCGCTTCGCCATAGCAAAAAAATCGGTCCGAGACCGATTTGGCTCACCGCTTGTTTTTCTGCCTGTTTTGCCGCCTAGGCGGGTGGATTTTTCAAGATTTTGCCGCTTCCGACAGCTCCGAGACCAAGTGTGAACATAGCCTCAGATCCTGCGCGAGCGCGGCCTAACCGGCACCTGAAGGGAAGCGGCGGAAATGTATACCGGGAATTTCGACCACCTGGGGTCTTTAACGTGCACCTAAATCTAAGTAAACGGGCCTCGAGCATTTTCGCCTTCATCTAAAATGCGGCTGCCGCATTTTTTGCTTCAGAATGCGGCCGCCACATTCTCGCCCAAAACCTCAGAGAGTGTCGATCAAAGCCTTGACAAACACCGTGACAGTTTTTTTTCCATATGCAGAAATGAGTCGCTGTAAATTACCAACCCAAACAGAAGCGCCCAGGAATGAAATTGTGATAGTAGCACCGGTTCCTTGAATTATGTCAGTGCGAAGCGACGAGAACAAAGGTGGGTAAGTGGGGCAGGGGGGGGGGGGAGGGGGGGGGTTGCGGAAAAAATTTCGGGGGGGGGGGGTTTGAACCCCCCCAACCCCCCCCCCCCCTGGCTACGCCACTGATCTCACGTAAATAATTAGTGTTAGCTCATTGAAAACTCGTCAGTATTTCCAAATGCTATTGTTTGCTGGCGCTGCACTGTTCACAGAGATAACTTAAATCTGCAAATGTTTATCAACAAAATGACCGTTAGGAACACAGGAAACATTTATCCACCGACAGCTGCGAGGCCCGTCAGCTGTGCCAAGGCTCACGGTAACTTCGTGTCTGTATATGCGTGTGGCCTGTAAACTGCGTGGTAGACTGTACATGTAGTAGAAATTGAATGCCCGCTTTCTATCTTGAGCAAGCGGCTTGTGAAATTGAAGTGGTGAACTCTAAAGCGAAAGCGTAGCACAAGTTTGTTGCTATGACTGAAATGACGAACCTATCGTGATTTTTTCGCCAGTGCATCAAGGCGCTGGAATTGCTTGACCCCTGCTGCAGTGGTCCCTCTCCAATCTATCTAGTATCAAGGCTTTGTTCCCTGAAGTAATCCACTGACACGAAGACCACCTCACAAACAATACCCCTTTGTCAATCGCCTTTGAGGTACTCGAGATAGATAGATAGATAGATAGATAGATAGATAGATAGATAGATAGATAGATAGATAGATAGATAGATAGATAGATAGATAGATAGATAGATAGATAGATAGATAGATAGATAGATAGAGATCCCTATTGAAAAAAAAACCGTATTCCCCATAACTCCTATATCCAATAATTAACATCATATGATATATTGGAAAAAGTGGTTTTTGTATGGGATCCTATATGCTTCATATCGGATTATTGGATATGGGAGTTATGGGGCATGTGGATTTTTCAGTAGGGATTAATATATACAAACAAAGCAGATGGAATTTCTTCTTCTTTGCTGGGGTATTGCGTGCCAACGCCAGTTCTGATTATGAGGCACGCCGTAGTGGAGGGCTCCGGATTAGTTTTGACCACGTATGTCCGTTTATTGATGTATTGCCAGTAACAGAGTACGTCAAATAAATATAGATAAATCGCTTTACTACTGCATAGTTTCGTTGGTGTCGATCACCTCTGCAATGCCTGCAATAATACATGGTCGTCGCAGAAAACGCGATGAGCTCGACGCCCTGAGAGCTCCAGATTTAAAAAAAAAAGAGAAAAAAAAACTTTATGTGGCCTTAATGTTCCCTTTAAGTGTGTTTAATGGCGCTAGCTCCTAGGCTTTAGTGTAACGCACGTCCTTCTCCTGCCACACCCAGAGGAGTAACTGACGACGTGCTATAACGCGCCGGCGGAGCGCGTGTTAGGACACGAACAATGAATGGCTCAAACCGCCGAAAGCGCGGGCTTTCGGCGGTTTCGGCGCGGGCATCTGTCGGGGCCTTGTTGAAACCACCGCTTCGACGTCATGTTCAAGGATTGGGTTTGCTACGTGCCATTCATACAACAGTATGGATGGTACGGACGTTGTTACGGACGTGTACTGACATTCCTACGCATATCCGCATTGACCTCTGCAAACGATATGCGCTGAGATTGCATGGAGCATAAACTTGCCGGTGTTATCGAAATTTCAAAGCGACAGTGTCGAGCGATATTATGCGTCGAAAACAGACTCTAAACGCCAGCGACAGCGAAGCTACAAGTTCGACATCGAGTCATACGTGAATCTCCCGTCGTTGAAGAAACAATGCAACGTATGAGTAAACTTCTGTTGTCATTTTTATTGATTTCAGTGGGCATATTGACGATCTTTTTGCAAACTTTTAGAGAGGGGCAGTGGCATTTGACGCGAGTTTGCGCAGCGAGGAGGGTCATACATTCTTAATTGCACTTGGCTCGTAATTAAAGTTACGTCAATTTCGTAGCTTCGCCTATAATATCAAGAGAGAGAGAGAAAAAAAACGGAAGGAAAGACAGGGGGGTTAGCCAGTGTAAGTACCGGTTGGCTATTGTGTGCTGGGAAAGGGCTAAAGGGCATAAAAGGTGATAGAACAAACAATTAAAAAAATTAAGTGACAAAATTCACAGAATAACGCGATGCTACGCGCTACAACTGTCAAAGTGGGTCGCACAATTCGCAAACCCTTAGGAATTTGAGCAGAGCACTTAAGGCCTTGAGTGCCCGAAGCCGTCTGGACCAGTGTCCTATAGAGCTTTTTCCGATAATATCACATGGCACCTATTACGATACGGACAAAATAAAATTGCTTTTATCTACTGTCTACTCCGACTGTCGTCAGTTTGCGCGTCGTTGATGAAATCGTCGTTGGGTAAATGTAACGTGTAAAACTTATCGCTGTGATCGGGTTGTGTGTGCCCGTGTCACCTGCTATTTGTTAGTTAGTTTTTTTTTTTTTTTTTTTGCAACAACGCTTGCTTTGGTTCTAATCGTTTGATGCGTAGATACTGCTGCCTACATTGTGGTTTGAACGCAGCCGCCTTGACCAGTTTGGTGTTCTTGTTTTCCACACAGTTAGACAGGTCCCTGACACTCCGCCGTGTTTAGTTTTTTTACTGAACGGGGCAGTTATCGCTCACTCGGCTTCAGCGAAATGCGGTTATCGTTCTGCTTGTCTTCTGCGTTCACCTAAGGTTGTGGGTTAACACTAATTGAAACCCTTGTGCTTGTTAATGGCTACTGTAACGTTTATTACCTTCACCAAATAATTCACGTTTGAGCGTCTTGCAAATGGGCACATGAGCATAACTACACCCTTTATTTTCCCTCCACTCCCTTAGGGCTTGCTGTCGCGGTAAAATGTCTCTGCTACAAGAGTCGAAGAAAGACAGCAGACGTTTACAGCGTGCACAGTACTTTTGCAGCAAACTGCAGTGTGCTGTAAGTACGATGTGGCTGTCCATCTATAGCAAGTCAGAGTACTCGAACCACCTCATGGCAGTGCTCAGAAGCAGATTGTCCGCTTCAGGAGCTTGGCTACAAGGAGCCACCCGACCAGCTCTCACCGACTGAACTACCGCAACAATGGCGAATATGTATCAGAAGTGGCATAAAGTAGGCGATGGACGCGATGGACGGTCATCAACAATAAAGCAGTGTGCTGTTCAGAGATTTGCTATTGACCGCCCACAATGGAAGAACCGATAGAGGCAACCAAGAAACTTGGCAGACAGTCTCAAGGATACTCATGGTTGCTGGGCAGCAATTCTTACTGATGTCGAATCCTACGAGCAAGTCGGCACCCAAATGGGTTGAATTCTTATAGGGTCTGCAAAATCTGTTCAAATTCTTTTTGCCAGCTAATGAATTTGAATGCTTAATGCCTTAGTACCAGTTCGCTCAACCAACTTTTCGTCCTGAAACTGTGCCATTGTGCAGATTTTTGCTTTCAGCATCAAGCTGGTGCCCTCCAGGAGAAATCGCAGACAATCAAAATTTGCTGGTATCGTGGCGTACCATGTCGTGAGGAATATTACTGCTTGAGTAACTTACCATGTTCTTTCACAGCTGAGCACTTTACCTTAACGTTTGTTCTGGTATCACTTGCACGGGATATGACGGCACCGAAGGTGCCATTGCACTTGAACTGAGCACAATATAGCAAGTTATAGAAGCACGACTTGGCGGAATGCGATAGCCCAACAGACTCACGACTTCTAAATTTGGTGGCGTTCTGACCAGGGAAGCCTCCTGGACTGAGCAGGGTGTGGCAAATATATGACAAGAGCTCAAAAGGTTTTCATAGTTAGGCAAGATTTAGTAAATTAGCAATTAAATAATTCTTGAGCACATCGACAGTGTGATAGCATATATCATAACAGCATGTACCCTATTTTCTCGCTCTAAAACAGCACCTCGCACTGTTTTCTTAATGCGAGAGTTGCCCAAATGTGTCCTGGATTATTCTTAAGCTTATTACATCAAAATCAAATGTCATAGCATTGCTGCATCATATATCTTTCACTGTTAACAGCAATTCTCGTTTCAATTCCACTAACCTGAGAAGCAGCGCAGGTGCTAAGCCACTGGATGAGTCTTTCGGTTAGTGGTGCACCTGCAGCTTGATTTATTAACACAGTCATTTACTCCAAGTTTTTCTTGTGACTGAGTTTGACTGAACATGTGCAGGAGTTATAATAGTAATTGCTAGTTATGAAGAAAAACTCCTTAATTTCAGCTGCCCACTTAAAATTTCAGCTCCACACTAAAAGCAATCTACGCTCTCAAAGCTTTGACTACTACTTGTTTATAATTAAATACTTTTCAATATACTTTTCCTCCACATATTTGCAGACATGGGACCGTAAGTGAACCAGGAGCTTTAATTGCAGCGCCACAATCGCTGTAAGGACCTCATCGCCTGCAAAGTGATTGTCCACACACACCTGTTGCTCATGGTGCACCCCACCTCTCCATGACTGGGGGTTACACCCGACCGTGTTGTGTATGATCCCCATGAAGATCCACCATTTGGGTTGCTTGAGGTGAAATGCGAATTGAGCAGGAGGTCTTGTCCACTGCAAGAAGAACTAGCCGAGGCGAACTTCTTTGTTGAAGGTGTGGCTGGTCTCCCAAGATTGAAAGCATCCAGCGAGTAGTATACGCTCAAGTTATGAGACAGATGTCTTGCTAAGGCTTTCAGTGGACACATTCTGTTGCGTATGGAGAAGCCTGAATAATCGTCAGCAGGGTTGATTTTTCGGAGATGGTTTAGATATTCATGAAGTCCGAGCTGAACAACATTTACTTCCATCATGCTGTTCCATACCTATCTAAATTGGAGGAATGTGCATGGGGTATAGCGTTATGCTTACCTTATCCTTAGTGGCTGTATGACCCTAAGATTGTTCCCACAAGAAAATAAAACACTGCTTGACGGGCGTGTATTTCTGTCACCTTGAGCTTTCATTTCTTCAGTGAACATTAGACTAGGCATTTTTTTAGTTCTGTCACAGCCATGTCGTTGATGCGCAGAGTTGTACATGTAGTACTATATACCTTCAGCATATATGTTAGAGAATGCATCAGCATTACTGCAAAAAAAAATGTATGATACATAGATGCTTTGGTAGCATAATGTAGAAAATCCATGTGGCAATGACGCAACCCATAACTTTTTAAGCAAGTTCGCGCAGAGGAGAACACACAATCAATGTGCATATCTAGCCATGCACATGAGTCGTTGTGATATGACAAACACACACGTTAGCCACTCTTTATTAAGCGTGTTTGAAAGTTTGGGAGAATCGCACACACTGCATGTCCATACTTGTTTGATGACTGATGCAATGGTGATCCGAACATTTCAGTCAAATATGTGGCAGCTTCTTATTCTTTGAATACGGCTTTCTACACTGATGCGTATATTGGTGCAATTGCTTCAATCTCCGCTACTTGTCTTGCTGTAAACAGATCATCTGTAAGAAACAGCAGCAGATTCAGGTGCACACGCATTGGTTCTATGAGGTATTTCGTTGTGAAGCCTTTATCAGCCATGATATATATATATATATATATATATATATATATATATATATATATATATATATATTTTTCAAATGGCAGCCTTAGCAATCCACTTGGCTTTACTAGCTCTTTGTCCGAGACACATCCAGCCACCAGCAGAGGTACACGTATTAAAGTCCCATTGGGCGCAATGCCAATGATGAATTTAAATGTGTTGCTCAATATGTAGATGCAGTAACGCCTCCGACTGTAGCACAAAATACCTCGGCACTTCACACTTAATTTCTGCGGCATTAATGATAACGCTTGCCTTCGGGTATTTCTCTTTTGAAGTTATCTGGCATGAACTTGTCAAGTACAACTCGTGGTGACCACAGTGGAAGATCCTTTCATCACTCAAACTTTTGGTTGATCCACTCATTGAACGCTTGATTCACTGTGATTTCATGAATATTGAACCGATGGCCAAGGTAATGTTGGAAAAGCCCGAGCCTCAGGCTCACAAGAACGAAAAATGACTGGTTTTCAATTCTGAGAACGGTTCGCCAACCAGATCCTCTCTTCTGATTTGGTGTGTTTTCATCATCTTTTATGTCGGTCCTCAAATAATCGAGCAATTCTCTGAAAAGAGTATATTAAGGTAGACGAGTACAAAAACAAGAACTCTGCATCATTGCCCTTAAACTTTCCAACCGAGAATTCCGCTAGCGGCTTCTAGTTATAGGTACACTCCTTCAGGAGTAGGAAAATTATTTTTTTCCATTGTAGCAATTTTACCCCTTACTTCAGTCATGTCACAACGTAGTTGAAGCACTTTAGTGTCTCCTTCATATTCTAGAGAATCATCTGGACACCCACTGGAGGTGCGAGCATTCTGCTCAGGTTCATCTGTTTCTGTGATGTCAGGTGTATTACTGTCCACTGTGTTCTGCACAAAGAGTGTGCGAAGGCACATTTGCACCGCTCGAACATGTCAAATTTTTTTTTTATCTCTTGGGGAGCTTTTACGTGCGAGAAGCACAATCTGATTATAGGGCACGCCGTAGTGGGAGACTCCGGATTTATTTCGACCACATGGGGTTCTTTACCGTGCTTCCATAGCAATGCACGGTACACGGGCATTTTTGCAATTCGGCCCCATCGAAACGCGGCTGCCGGGGCCGGGATTAAATCCCGCGACCTCATGCTAATCAGCGCAACGCCAAAGCCACTAAGCAATCACGGCGGGTCGGAGCATGTCGAGTTATCGGTGGCTTTATTTGCCTGACTGGCTTGTATAAAACGCGAAAACCGGAGGTACTGCATGAAGGTACTGCACGTATGATTCGACGGCCACTAACAATGTTCTGCCACTAACCAATGCTGCGAGCGAATGCGGGCTGTCTTAATATTGAACGGTCGTTTTTTTTTTTGTTTTTTTTTTCTTGATCGCGGCCAACAATATATATCTCTCGACGTCTCTTGTCATCAGGTATACAATGAAATGACGCATAAAAAACAAATGTTGGCTGAAATTGTTCGAGTGCATGATAACAGTCAAGTGCCTGTTAGGTGGTTATTAGACTGCTGTAGATGGGCAGAACACCAGATATTGAAGACTTGTGCATTCATATGTACCCAGCACCCGAACACGACACATTCAGGCAGCATCCAAGGAAATTGGGTTTCGCAAGTTTCCTGTTAATCGCGAACAGTAATCTGTAACCCGCTATGTAAAAAAAAAAAATTTAATCGCCATCCCGGTCCTGCGAAAGTAGATGTCCAGTGAAGCTGTTAAAAACCACCACTACAACTGCTGAGGGTGGTATGCAATGCTTCATGGCTTTAGAGTAATGGTAGTAGCGCATGTTAGAGTATAGGTAGGAATGCCAGTAATCGTAATTTTGACAGCTATAGCGGTTCTGCAACAACACTTAAATCAGTTGCTAGGCTGGTTATTTTATAAACGAAAGGCTAAGTACGTCACCTCCCGCGTTGCAAGCTGGCGTCGCCTTGGCAGCTTGCTCAACAGTTATCTTTACCGGGAAACTTATGCGGAAGCACTACGTGCCTCGCATTGCTATCGCGAGGGCCTCATCATCAAGTATGTAGTTCGGATGCTTTTTTGAGCTTGTTCTTTATTGAAACGTATGCTGTTCTGTGTGTTGTACGCGTGATTCCAAATAATGTAAGCACTGTTCGCTTCACTTTGCAGAGTGCTTGTAACCTCTCCCTTATACGGGGCTATGAGCCAGTGCAATTTTTTGCTTACTTACGAGGGTATGAGTCATTGATGATGATAGTTTTCTGTCGACGGACGCAAAAGAATCCCGGGATCCTAGCCATATGCAGCTTCGCTGTAAAAAACTACAAATTGACCTACGCGGTCGCTTCGAATAGATTAGGCGCCGAGTACATTAAGGATCGTGATGCAAATACACAACGTTGGTCTGCATTCGGCATGCAGCGAGAACGCGTGATTCCGCAAAGGATGCCCGAGAAATAACGCGACAACCAATCGCAAGTATCACACCTATCGTTCACAGTGAGCAATCGACACTATACGCAAGCAGTCGGGAAAAAATTTCGGCAAATACACTTAATACTGCTTACGTATGGGAATGCGAAAGCATTATGCCATTTGCAGACATCGGAACGCCAGGAAGGAACGCGCTCATTTTGTACACTCAAGCGTGCCACCACCACTTCCTCCCTATTGTCTGCGCCGTCACGTGCCCAATGACGTGCGCACTAGGCCACGCCTATAGTCAGCCAGATAGATGGCTGCGACGTGACGTGTGCAGTCATGCACGCACTAGGCACACCTTTCGTAAGCCAAAGCCGTGGAGCCGCCGTGGCGTTGGAGAGGCGTGCTCGTCTTGCACCCCGGAGGCCCGGTGTTTCGGTGTTACGTGGGCTGCTGCGGCTCATTTTCCCAAATAATAAATTGTCGTTGCGCTACCACTAATTCGATCGCACGAAGTTAATTTTGCCTTGAAGCACGTGCATTTACACTTGTTCGTGCTTGCGCACTACTTTTCGGCAGCGGACGCCGGCTGTGTGCGCTGTCGCTCCAGCAATGATAGAATGGCACGCTCATTTGGACAGATTGTGCCATTAAATTTAATTTCTCACTTATTCCGAATTAACAGTTCTGTATTGATCTAGGTCTTGTGCTAACTTCAGCCAAGCAGGCCTCACATGCGCGAGCATGTGAGTCGTAATTCAGAAAACAATACTGCTGCTCCTGCTCGCTAGGCCGTTTCTAGGCACACACACACGCAGAGAGAGAAATAACTTTATTTGCGCCCGTCATGGAGTATGTAGCCACCATAGAGTATGGGTGCTAGGGGTGAGACGCGACTCCCCCTTTCACTGGGGGAGTTTTTCGGCTTGTTCTGCCTGGCCGTGGAGAGAGGATTCCCATGACTCTTTGTTCCCATTTAGACCGTTTAGCGCTGGGCAAGCCCGGAGCAGGTGATTTAGGGTCGCTATGCCTTCACAGTTTTTGCATTGGGAAGAGTGCACCTCAGGATGCCATTTGTTTAGGATATACGGGCTTGGGAAGGTACACCCGTCTGCAGTTTTCGCCAGATTACTTCTTCCTTCTTTTTGAGAGATCTATGGGCAGCACAATATCGTGGCAGAGTTGCTTCTCGTTGTGTGTCGCGGGCATGTTGGATGTCTTTCAATGTTCCGCATTGGGTGTTTCTCAAATATTTACGTGTGTCGTGGTTTATTTGCTCTCATTGACTTCTTTCGCAGAATATTCTGACGCGTTCTTGTGTGCATATCTCGAAATTTGACCCGTGGCCTCTTCATAATAAAAATAATCGCGCAAACTGACCCGATACCACTATTTATACTCCCGATTCACCTCGAAGAAACTCCGTCCAGCCCGAAGACAGACAGACAGAAAAGAAGAACTTCCAAGTCTCCACGCAAGAAATCCGCCCACACGGAGTAAAAATTATGTTTCGATCATACGGAGTGTAATAAACTCCAAACCTGGCGGTCGCTAGGGGACAAGAAACTTGAGAAACTGCTGATTATAGGCACATACACCGCTAAAATGCTCATTTCTCTCGCTTCTTTTTATTACCGCATCGCCTCCAGGGAGAAACGGTGGACAAACGCTGAGTGATCGTTGCTGCGTGCTCGCACCTGGCATCAGCTACATAAAAAGGTTCTAATCCGTTTTTCTTTAATACGAACTATGCGCGCATCGGTCTGTCTCTACAGCAGCACGTCGTCACGCTAGAGCCATACATTACAGGTTCCCCTCGACCGACTGTCGTGCAGGTCTTCCATAAGGCACACACACTTGCGCACAGGCTGCTATCGCGCACGTTTGCGTGTACGCGAGGCACTGCTGTTGGCAGCCGTGCGTAGATACAAAACGACCCGGTGAGGGACTGACTGGACAGCGTCGAACACGAACACTGCTATCTGCGGCCAGGATCTGCGCGAAGCGCTGCCTTATGCACGTGAGGCCGTGATGCACAGCGCTGGTATACGTACTCGCGAAGCGAAGAACGTGGGCAAGAGAGAGAGAGAGATACAAACGAGCCTGTCCGGACGCATAAATCATACGCGATGCACCGCCCAAAACCGCGCTGTTTTTTCGCGATTCGCGTTGCTCCTCTGGCGACCACTGTTGCCAGCCTTCCCTCAGCCTTCCTCATGCTCGCCCGTTTTACCCCGTGTCCCTTCTTAACGATTGCGTTCCCCAAACCCGTACGACGTCACTGTTCCCGGTGTATCATCGAATGCTCTATTGTTTTTGTTACGTTACGAAAACAGCACGAATCGCGTATAGCGGAGCAAACTACAGCTGCTCTCTTTGTGTCCGCGCCCCTCTTGCCGTCTTCGCGGTGTCGATTCTCACAACGCGCTCGCATTCTCTGCATGCAGGGCCTTCGTGACGCCACTATGTATAGTATTTATAGGCAAATTATCAAATGCGCTGTTGCTTTCTTTTTATCATTGTGTTATTTAGATCAGGAAAAGAGCGCGAAACGAAGCCCGGTATTGTGCCAACACCACCTAGATTGCACAAAGCCTGTTCACTCCTATCCATGACGTCATGCTACCCAGGGCGCGAAATTTCGATTGCTAAGGCTGGCGTGCCGAAGGCCGTGACGTCAAAAACAGCTCGGCTTACTCGGGAGCATCCTCATTAGATTCTATGGCGGTCGGGACACGTATAGCATGACGTCATGGATCGGAGTGCACAGGCCTTGGCTATCTATAGGTGGTGTTGATTGTACTCGCACATTTCTTATACTTGTTTTGGGTAAACACAGAGTATATATACTCAATTTCCTGCGCAGAGCTGGTATAACGGCAAGGCCTCGCCTGCTCGCGCATGCGCGCCTGGGTCCACGGATGAAAGAACAATAACTGTCCCTCGATCACTCTCTCCTCCTTTCTCTCTCTCTCACACTCACTCGAGCCTCTCGGCCTGCGGATCGGTCCACTAGTCCTGCTCGTGTACGTGTATTGATACACGCGGGCGCGCGTATTCAAATAAAGAATAAACTATATACGCAAACAAGGCTGGCGATATGCATACCGTATACTTCGAGCGCTGGCGAACCAGCCGCTCGCGCGCGGAGACGCCTCGTCGATTAGAAAACTTCGGCGCGAATCTTCATTCGCCACCGCGGCAGGCACTGCTGTTTGCCGTCACATCGCAGTGGCATACCTCGTGCGCTTTGTTTGCGCTGTGCAGTACGTCTCTCTCTCCCGACGCTAGCTGATCGCTGTCGGCTATGTGAAGCGACGGCGGCGGCGGCTTGCCTTATCGGAGCTCAATCGCTCGCTTATACGACCGACAGCGGCTCGCTTTTTTCTGTCGACTGAGAGGAGCTTCTGTGCAAACAGCGCGAGGCCCGTGATAGGCTATATGTATATATACATACAGCTTGGCACGCGCAATACATACAAACGCACGCAGCTGGAACGAACACACCCGCCCCCGCGTTTTCGAGCAAGCACCATGCACACATGCAGCTCGTCGTCGCTTCCATTCGGCCCCTTCCCTCCCTCACGCTCGAAGGCTATACGACGACGCGCTCGCGTTTATTTTATTTATTTTTTTTTATTCTATACGCGAGCGAGTTATCAGAGCTGGGGTCCCTTCTCGCATAATACACACGCGAGCCGCGTCCAAATGGTTGCTCCTATATACGCGATAACGCCGACGACGAGCCCCGCGCCGCTATCAAAGGAACCGATCGTCGCCCCGAAGACCGCGTCGTACTACATTATGCCGGCCCGAAAAAAAAAGAGAGAGAGAGAGAGAGAGAGAGATGTATGTATACTACGTATATCGCAGCCCGACGCGCGTCCTTCTTGACAGCGCCGCGCGACGCCACTGACGACGACGACGACGAATGGAGTTGTCGCAGCGCAGCGCGTTCTTATATATATCTATATATATTTCTTTCTGCCCCCGAGCGCATGAGAGACCCGCTTATCGATGCGACTGCGACGCGAAGGGTCGATTGGTATACATTCATACGCGC
Source organism: Dermacentor silvarum (assembly GCF_013339745.2). Taxonomy (NCBI): domain Eukaryota; kingdom Metazoa; phylum Arthropoda; class Arachnida; order Ixodida; family Ixodidae; genus Dermacentor; species Dermacentor silvarum. Next base: position 149,149,777 of record NC_051156.1, read on the forward strand.
GTCGATTGCTCGATGGAGTTGTTCCGCAGCAGCAGCAGCTCGTGAGACGGCGGCCATTCTCGCGATGTGCGCCGGAGATTCTTACGATGTTTGCGAGTCGCCCCGCGGCCGTGGGACAGGCCGAGCTGCCGAACTTTCGTTTCGTGTTCTTTGGTTTGTTCCTTCTTTTTTTCTCTCTCTCTCTCTCTCTTTATTCGGAGTCGTCCGCGTTGCGGTATAGAGCGTACTTCGTGCGGACGCCCCAAATATGCATACGTGGCGCAGCTAGCTCTCGGCGCTAAGTATCATTAGGAGCAGAGATGGGCTGGTCCTGTCATTACGGAGAGGACGACGTCGATTCCGAGGGCGGACGCTCGGGCAGGGTCCCCTCTCAGAAGTAAAGGTGGCTAGGCTGAGGGAAAGGGTAAATGGAAGGTGCGGAAAAAAAAACAAGTAAACGGAGCGTGGCAAAAATAGAAGAGGTAAGTGGGTGGAGGGAACGGTGATACGCAGAAAGGGCTGTAACATGGAGTAAGGAAAAAAGAACGAAGGTAAGAAAGAAAGAAAGAAAGAAAGAAAGAAAGAAAGAAAGAAAGAAAGAAAGAAAGAAGAAAGAAAGAAAGAAAGAAAGAAAGAAAGAAAGACGCGAGGTATAGATATATACGCGAAGCCTTTCGTGCCTGCGAAATTGTTCGCGATTGGTCGACGCCCCTTGCGCAATCTCTCCTTTTTTTCTTGCATCGACCAATGGCGAACAGCGACAGTCCGAAAAAAAGACGGAAGGGTTCGTGACCATGTTGGAGGTCCTCGCGAATTCGCGGTGGTGCAGTGCACGAAGTTTTTCGTTCGAAAGAAGCAACTATTGGCATTGCTGCTTTAGAAAGTGTTTACTCCCGAACCAAGTAGCTGCTAATTAAGATACTAATATACAGGGTGTCCCAAATATCATGCACCAAGATTTTGAAATATGCAAATGCCACCTAGCTGGGCAGAGCCAAGGTAATGTTGTTTGCCGTCGCTTGGAGATACTGAGATTACTTCTTCCATTGCGCTAATTACATAATTAGTTCTAATTATTAGCTTCCCAAATATTACAATTAGGTGAAAAGTGTCAATGAGAAAATTGTAGAGCAACATGAAAAAACTCCCGTTACAGCTTTCTGTTGCTCAACACGTGCTACATAAATGTGCTTTTCCGAGCGTGAAAGAAGCCCGCGAATACACGCAAAATTGCCGTGCGACTGGTCCCTCGAGGCACATTGAAAGGCGTCATTTTGGAAAGCTCATTCCAATTGGATACGCCTTGCAAACTCACCGGCTACAATCCGTAAATTGCAATATGTTCCGTAAAGTAAATAATTCAAAATATCATCAGTGAACGTTGGTTAATTAGTTGAATATGTGTTTCAATTTCTCGTGCGAGTAATGTCCGCCTCTCTGATTAATCCAGCTCAAGGACTAGAATTACGTTATCTGCAACAGGCTATTTTTAAAAATTCCATAAAACTTAAAAATGAACACCCTGTACAAGGGGGAGGCGTGGATTCCCCTTTCTGGCTATGATCTATTTGTCTGGCAGACACCAAAGCCAGTGTTCGCAAAAAAAAAAAAAGAAAGAAAAGAAAGAAAAATCTTAACTAAAACTGCTTGTATGAGGAGATACAAAAGCAATGTAGAGACAACGAACTTATTATTACAGTGAAGGCGGTCAGCCCATTAATTAAAGACATCTCTCACCAACGCAAAACTTTGTGAATTGGGCTTCAGCTGTTGTACACTCGTCCAGAAGGAAGACCTTTCTTCTGTGCATGAGATCTCAAGAAGCGTGCGTCTTCTTTCATCACATCGTGCGTGTTCTGCTCCGTTAAAATCGGTAGCTGTCGACAGATTGAGGCAGGGAGTACCTAAGCCATACTCTATCTCTATATCTGTAAAGCAAGAAATTGAAGAAACAAGGTAGTAATAACAAACTTAATAAATAATTAACTGAAAGAAATCGTGATGACGATAATCACAAAATTTACGGGGTGGGGTCTTTTATGTTATCCCTAAGACGACTTGAAGGCGAAAGCCCAAGTGCCGATGCATTGAAGATGGACACACGACGTACACATCCCCTTTAATTCTCTTAGTGCACTTCGCTTAGTCATCCCTCTTAATTAGCTTAATCATCCTCTTCATTCGCTTACACATCCTCTTTATTCGCTTAGTCACCCCCCGTAATTCGCTTCGTGTACTTCGCTTAGTTATGCCTCTTAGTTCGCTTACTCATCCTCTTCATTCGCTTACTCATCCTCTTTATTCGCTTAGTCACCCCCCGCAATTCGCTTAGTGTACTTCGCTTAGTCATCCCTCTTAATTCCAAAGGTTGAGGGCTCGACTCCCACCCAAGGTCGTGGGTTGAAGTGCCTTAATTAACTCCATGTTAATTCACTGTGGCTTAACTAACTTCGCCTTCCTTAACACCAAAGATCTTAGTTTCGATCGCAGCCTTTTTCTACCTTTCGTATCGTCAACGCGTTTTCGCTCAAGGTCGACTCGCGCTATTCCATCGCGCGCTATTCCATAAAGATGTATGTGTGCTTTGGAGATACCCAAGAGCCGACACTCTTTCTTTTATTTTAACAATCATTAGTAGCGTGACCTGCAGTGGCTGTTCATACTGTGCGTGACTTGTACTGTATGCGTCAGTGTGTTCTTCCTTTCATCTTTCCGCCCCTTCTTCCTATATCTTCCATTTCTATGTTTCCGTCTCCTCCTTTCTGAAGAGCAGGCAGGCGTTGTACCCCTTCCAGTGGAACTTGCCAGCCGGCTCCTCGCTTTCCATTTCCTGACAAGTGTGTATATGTTTTCAAATAAAAAATATAAATAATAAAGAGCCTACATTGTATGCACAGCTCTTATGCTGCGATTTATTATTATATAACGCACAACAGACGCGCGTTCACTGGTATTCTTTCGTCGGTCAAAATTTCCTGCTATAAGCTGCATCTCTCTTGGTTGCCGCAGGCTCCAGCGATCAATTGTGTGCTTCCGTTGGTGGTTAGACCACTCTACATGCATGCCCTGCGCCGAAACCAATTGCTCATTTGTTCTTTCTTCTTTCTTGGCTTTTACGCGCCAAAACCAGTTCTGATTATGAGGCAAGCCGTAGCGGAGGTCTCCGGATTAATTTTGACCACCTGGGGTTCTTTAACGTGCACTACAACGCAAGCACACGGGCGTTTTTTTGCATTTCGCCTCCACCGAAATGCCGGGATTCGATCGCGCGTTGACACGTTCGAAACAAATGCATTCTCTGCGGAGGATACACATACATGCACAACAGCAGCGCGGTCGCGTTCTCCTCTTCGTCGTCGCGCCCCACTTAGAAAAAAACCCTTCTCGGCACCACGCCCCTATACACGGAGCGCGCTAATTAACGCCAACACGTTTCTGCGTGGACGCGCGCGTGTGTGTGTGTACCTGTCCAAGGAGATGAACGAAGCAGATTGCTCTCACCTATATACACGCGAGCGCATAGGACCACTCTATACAGCCTCACGCTCAGGGCGCGAAACCTGTTATTCGCTCGTTCGCGCTGTGCAACCGTGACGCCTCCCAGCGGCGAAGCGCAGTAACGCGTGATACTCCTTTGTTTCCCGGTCAGCTGTTCGAGACTCGGATGTCGAACACAATGCAACGTGCGTCTGCCGATAGTGTTTGCGCAGTACGTTATAAAGCAACGCCTATAATATCGGCTCGGCTGCAGCACGAAGAAGCGCGCGTGATCGCGCATGCGCGAGGCCGTGTACTTAAGTACGTCTTATATCACACACCGTGTACGCACAGCTATAGCGCGCAGCATTCTCGTCATCGACTTCGTTGTTTCGCTGCTCCCAGACCGTCGACGAGCTCTGACAAGGTTTCCCACGATCGAGGAGAGCTCGTGCAGACACGTGCACGCAGTATAGATGCGTACGGTTCACGCGCTCTCGTCTCGCGATCAATATACGTGTTTCAACGTTTTTTCGACCGGAGATGCATGCATGCCTCAAGGTTGCCGCGATGCTGCTCTTGCTGTTTTCTTCTCGCCGTTGTCTGCGCGCGAGCCATCAACGTCCTTCGTTTTAGCGCGTTAGCCCTTCATGCTCACACGCGATTTCAACACTGACGAAGAATGCAACGAGAACGAGAAAAAAAAAAAAAACAGCAAGTAGCAGCAACAGCTCATCATCCACTGCCTCTCATCCTTCCTTGCTGTATACGTGATGACATAGGCTCCTCAGTCTCACGAACGCCTCCTCCTCCTCCTCTTCCTCAGAACTACGATGCCCGCGCCTCGCTGAGTGTCGGAGGTTCGCATGCAGAGCCACGTGGGAGATACGGCTCGCTGCGGAAGAGAGGGTTGGCTGGTGGGCTTGAAGACTGTACCGAGGGCAGTTAGCAGCAGCAGCAGCAGGACCACCACTGGCTCGACGAGGGACCCCGTACGCCCCTCTCGTTCGTTCTCTCTCTCTTCTCCACGGATGATCTCTTTTAATAAGGGCAGCACGCCTGGGGCCCATGTTTGCTTAAGGCTGACAGCTCGGGTCCCGCCCCCCTGGCATGCCCCGGCCGCGCCCACCGGCGATAACCCGTGTAACCCCCCTCCTCCTGGAAGCACCCCCTTCGCCATGCTTGTCTTCTCTTCGTGAGCGCGGGTTTTGCTTCGTCTGCAGAGCTGTACGAAGGGGGGGGGGGGGGGGGGGGGCAGGCAGGGAGGGCTTATCACACACGCGCACACAACGCGTGGTGTGGTGGTGCTGGTTCCGCGCGCGCTTGTTTGCGCTTGTCTCTTTCGTCGTCTCTTGCACCTCCCGTTGTTGCGGTGTTCTCCTCTCCTTCCATGCCGAGGAGGAAGGAAAGAATGAATAAAAACGAACGGGCGTCCTTTCGAGCGCGCCACAACGGCGTGTGTATAGATGATGACTGAGCTGCTTGCTCGCTGTACACGCGCCGGCCCTCGGCGGCTGTTCGCTCCTCCGGACGAATTAAGTAGAACAAAAAGTAAAAAAAAAGGAAAGAAAATAAAAGAAATAAGAGATGGCAGACTGGCGCCACTGAGGCGTTCGTGGCCAGCTTGGTTGGCAGTGTGGCCGCGGAGAGCGCGGTGGCGTTGTCGTCTCAGCGCGTTGCGTCACGAGCTGTGAATCCGAAGCAGCAGCGAAAGGAAACCAGGGTGGAAGCTGCGAGATGGCGAAAACAAGAGCCGATGAATACGACGGGGGGTTTGGAAGAAGACGCGTAATCAGCTGAAGACGGAACAGTTCCAAATAAAGAATGAAAGGCACTCGAAGACAATGCGTGCCTTTGGAGAGGCATGTATGGCCGTCTCTCCCAAGATACGGGAACTGCAGAGCATTACAGCGCATGTGAATGCGAGACGTGAGTGTGACATGATCACGAATAAAGATCTTCGTGTACATGCGCCTTGCCCTTAAGCCGGTATTTCGCGCCCAGAGTTCGTAATAACCTGACGGCTAAGTTGATCTCCGTGGCCAGAAGGTACATAGAGCCTATGGAGATCTTGTTTGTAGAGTGAGCGGGCGAAGCAGATCAGAATACAAGTGTGGGAGCAGTATGGGAGCTAAATCGAGACTATTCACAGTCCATGACAGTGCATATTAGGAATTTTCGCACCCTTGAGGGTGTTGGTTTGCCACATAACACCCTTACACTTAAATGGACACTGCAAAGAGAAACACCGAATCAGTTTAGACTGACGAAGTAGTCTTGAAGAACCCTACTTTCGTCGATTTCGCGGTGTTATGTTGATTTACTTTTTAAAAAATGGTCAAAACTCGATTTTTTCGATTTTCGCGCGCCGATACCTCAAGGCCGGTAAGTCAGTGTGACGTCACGAATTGCAGAGCATCTTTTCTTTTTTCGCATTTAAGCTGATGTGGTTCAGTAAAAAAGTTCTTGAAACTTCCTAAATTAAGTCATTGGCTCTTTTAGAAATCCCATGTAGTCCAGTTTTACCAATAAAAATCTAACTATATATACCCGAGCAGACGGCGCAAATATCTGTGACGTCACAGCGAACTGGTGCGAAAACTCAAAGGTGGTGTCGCCACCATTCTTTCGTTTTTTAGTATTTTCTGGCTCATCTTTAGCGTCTTCTCGCGGTATGAAGGGCTTTTTCGGTATTGCGGAAGGGCAATTTACTAACACAGTTAAAATTATTCCCTTTAGTGTGCCTTTAATGCTGTGAAAAAATTATTGTACACGAAAGAGGAGAGCTCTAACTGTAAATGCGATGAGATAAGCCGAATTGAAATGTGTTAATTTTGACTAGCTGGTATACGCACTGAAATACCTTACACGAGTGTTTGAGACATACAGCGTGTATCACTTAACTTGGGCCAAAGTTAAAAATATGCAAATGCCACGTAGCTGGACAGAACCAAGGTAATCTTGTTTGCTGTCGCTTTGAGATACTCACATTATTTTTGCATTCCGCCTAATTAGATCATTAGTCCTAGGTATTTGTCATCTTCTCACATATTATCATTAGATGAAAAGTGTCAACGAGAAAATTGTAGAGCAACATGCATGGGAAACTCCCGATACAGCTTTCTGTTGCTCAATACGCGCTACATAAAAGTGTTTTTTTTTTTTCGAGTGGGAAAGAAGTCCGTGAATACACGCAATACTGTCGCACGACTGGCCGCTCGAGGAACTTTGCATGTATTCGCGGGATTCTTTCACGTAACAAAGGACCTAATAAAGAAACGACAAAACATGAAAGTGTCAAACTCGAGAGTCCAGATAGAATTCGCTGAACTGTCAAAACTGATCAACAAGAAGAAAGTAAAGGATATTGTAAATTATAACGTGGAAAAGATTGAGGAAGCAGTAAAATATGGACGCATCATGAAATCAGTGAGAAGAAAACTTGGCATAAGACAAGGCAAGATACATGCACACTGAAAGATAAGCATGGTAATATCATCAGCAATTTCTATGACATAGTGCTGATGATATTACCATGATGATGAATATCATCAGCGATTTCTATGACATAGTAGGCGACGAAGGGACTACTTAGGTTTTTAAAGGAAACGGGCTTGGACAAGCGGCTGTGACAGTGATGTCACGTGCAAAGCAAGAGTGATGGACTGTGACTGACACTGTGTCTGCTGTGCTGTGTGCTCTCTCTCTCTCTCTCTCCTCCCCATCTTTCATTCCCCCTCATCCCGCTCCCATGTGTAGGGTAGCAAACCGGTTGTGCTGAACTGGTTAACCTCCCTGCCTTTCCTTCTCCACTCTTTCCTTCCTTCCTTCTATGAGATAGTACAAGCAGCGGAAGAATTCTATACTGACCTGTACAGTGCCCAAAACAGCCAAGCTACTTTCATTCGAAATAGTGATGAACCGGATACAGAGGCACCTTCTATAACTAGCGATGAAGTTAGAAGGGCCTTCAAAGACATGACCAGGGGAAAAGCTGCTGGGGAAGATGGAATAACAGTAGATTTAATCAAAGATGGGAGAGAGAGTAAACTTTAATGGGAAAAGGCAAAAAAAAGAAGGAAAATGTGGGTGGAGCCCCTAGTCCAGGGCCCCACTGGCTTGAGGGGAGATATCATGCTTGAAAAGCTTGCGGCCCTTTATACGCAATGCCTCACAACTTCAAGTGTACCAGAGAGCTGGAAGAACTCCAACATTATACTCATCCACAAGAAGGGAAACGTTATAGAATTGAACAATTATAGACTCATTGTATTGTATAAGTATTGTATAAAATATTCACCAAGATAATTACCAATAAAATCAAGGCAACACTTGACTTAAGACTACCAAGAAAACAAGCTGCCTTCAGGAAGGGATATTCTACGATGGATCATTTCCATGTCATCAATCAGGTAATTGAAAAATCTGTGTAGTACAATCAACCTCTCTATATGGCTTTCATAGATTATGAAAATGCATTTGATTCAGTAGAGATACCAGCAGTCAAAGAGGCATTGCGTAATCAAGGAGTACAGGAGGCTTACGTGGATATTTTGGCAAATATCTACAAGGATTCCACAGCTACTTTGGTTCTCCACAAGAAAAGTAGAACGTTATCTATCAAGAAAGGGGTCAGGCAAGGAGACACAATCTCTCCAATGCTATTCACTGCATGCTTAGACGAAGTATTCAAGCTCTTAAACTGGGAAGGCTTAGGAGTGAGGATCAACGGCGAATATCTCAGCAATCTTCGGTTTGCAGATGACATTGTCCTATTCAGCAACAATGGGGACGAATTACTACAAATGATTGAGGACCTTAATGGAGAAAGTGTAAGAGTGGGGTTGAAGATTAATATGCAAAAGACAAAAATAATGTTCAATAGCCTGGCAAGGGAACAAGAATTCAGGATTGCCAGTCAGTCTCTAGAGCCTGTAAAGCTGTTCGTTTATCTAAGTCAGTTACTCACAGGGGACCCTGATCATGAGACGGAAATTTACAGAAGAATAACACTAGGTTGGAGTGCATACGTACGGCAGGCATTGCCAAATCCTGACTGAGAGCTTACCACTGTCGTTGAAAATAAAAGTGTACAATCATTGCATTCTACCCGTGCTAACAATGCAGTGGAAGTTTGGAGGCTGATAAAGAAGCTCGAGAACAAGTTAAGGACCGCACAAAGAGTGATGGAATGAAAAATGTTAGGATTAACGTTAAGAGCCAGGAAGAGAGCGGTGTGGATCAGACAGCAAATGAGGGATAGCCGATAATCTACTCGACATTAAACGGAAATAATGGAGCTGGGCATGCCATGTAATGAGTAGGATGGATAACTGGTGGTCCATTAGAGTTACAGAATAGATACCAAGAGAAGTGAAGCGTAGTCGTGGACGGAAGAAAACTAGGTGAGGTGATGAAGTTAGGAAATTTGCAGGCGCAAGTTCGAATCAGCTAGCGCAAGACAGGTGTAATTGGAGATCGCAGGGAGAGGCCTTTGTCCTGCAGTTGACATAAAAAAATAGATGATGATGATGATGATGATGATGATGATGATGAAACGAGAATGACGTTTTGAATCTGATATATCCATGCATGTATGCACGCATGGATAAATCTTGGGTGAAGTGTAAATTGGGACTTTCGAGATCATATGTTTCTGAAGAAAACTAGTATGGTTGCATTAAAAAGTTACACAACATCAGATTCAACGTTAGCGCAACGCTAACCGTTCCGCGTACAAGAGAACCCGAGCTGAGTTTCAGCTCTGCGCATGGGCAGCGTAGCTGACGCGACGGCTTGGGCATACGCTAAGCCCAAAACGATATTACACAAACACAAAAAAAGAACGTTTTCGATAAGGTTTACGTCAACAAAGCTGCGTTCTTCTCGGTGTTCACCATGCGACTATATCACACTATGACCGAGTCGTCCGCAAGAAAGCGGTCACGCTGGCAACACTCTGCGCCCGCAAACGTTCTTTGTCTAAAAGACAAAAATAAAAAAAAGAAAGAAAGAGAAAAGAAAAGAAAACCGTTACAACAAAGGTGGGCTTACATTTTCCAAGGAGCCGCTCAGGACGGACTCTGCAGGCCAGTCAAGACGAGGGCTTCCTTATAATGTCCCGGTTTCTCGGCGCGCACTGCATCTACGATACATATATGCGCGTGTGAAAAGCAGATTGATCCAGCTACTACACCACGCCCACCGTACTTACTCATGTAAGATCCACGCTTTTCATTTTTTTTTAAGTTTTCAAAGGGTGCGGGTGGTACACAAGACACAGTTTGTATATGCATAATGATACCGCTTAACCGCACCTTCTTCTTTATTTGCAACAGTACACAGCAAGTATAAGAACACTAACCACCCTGCTGTTAGAACAAAAAAATTGGAGGACGCCTTTAAGAGTGGAACGCGATAGCATTCAAAGAGCCCTGGCTCCTTATCAGGCTTCCCGGTAACTTAATTAAGTTTTCTCGTATATTCAAATTACAATCCGACGCTATCACCTCTGTAGGTTGTTGCTAAGTCGTACTTTACGATTTTTCTGACGGATTTTACTTCGAGAAATTCAATTTTGTTCACTAACGCCTTGCGCCACTCGGAGGGCCGGCGCGGTCGGGGTGGTTCGGGATGATTATTTCCACCAACGACGCCGGCGCGCCCACGCCGGCACCTACGCTGACACCGACACCTACGCCGTTGCCGGATTTTCTGCGACACGGGGCCCTTAACGCTATCGAGTTAACATATGGGTCCCATGCACTGTGGGAACCGTTTTAGGCGAAGCTTTCTTTGGTGTTTGCCCGGAGCACTGTTCTGTTTAGCAACTACTTACAATTGACATGTAACAAGCCCACGACCAAGATGAACGTGTTTTCACCGGGAAACACATGGCTCAACGTAAACTCCTCGCAAGCCAACCACTGCAGACACGTGCGATAGAAACCACGTGACAGATATCGGAGTCTATCGCATCGATCCGAACTCATCCTGGGCCGGTATTTTGTAGCGATGCCTTTCTGGGGATAATGCCTTTCCGCACTTATCGCGCTTTGTCAGTGGTCAGAGCGACGGTCCGCTCGCGTTATCAACGGGATCAGCCGGCCGTGAGCGGTGGATGATAAGACTAGTATAGAATAAGTCATAAGGCATCGCTACAAAATACGGGCCCTGTTCGAAGTGAAGTTGTGCGCACCAAGGCAAAGGCAGGTTCGCTTTTAAGTCGCCTATTTTAATGGCGTGTTTTAGCTGAGCGCTTGCTGTCCGCTCCGCTCAGACCGGCATATGCTAGCAAATGCCACACAACTGCTTAGCGGGAACGCTATTGCGCTTGCGCGCAACGCTCATACCGGCAGCGGAACGAAGACCGCATCCCTCGCTCCGCTACAAAGCCGACGGAGCGGAGCGTGGCAGCGTGTCTACTTGGCCTCTTCGTCGTTTTGCAGCCGAGTTGATAGCGCATCGCTCGCGTCTCGGCAAGACGCGCTTATCAAATGCGAAATCTAAGCAGTTCCCTGCAGTATCTCAGAGCGTGAAATCTGAGCGGAGAGTAAGAGGTGCGCTGTGCTAAAACTGTCTAATATCGTTTGTTATTCTTTTTTCCCCGCACCGTCGGTGAACTGAGCCTGCAGTGCTTTGCTGCAAATAAGATCACAGTAACATATATTATGAAGGATGTAGTGAGGCCTATCCGGGGAATTGCACGGCCTGGTGCACACGGTAATGTGAGTGATACTTCGCTTACTATTTTCCGAGCGGCGCCAAAGTTATAGCGATTATCCTCGCGTATCAAGACTATATATATATATATATATATATATATATATATATATATATATATATATATATATATACAGCCGAACCCAGATATATGGAATCTGAAGGGGATCACAAAAGGATCGATATATAAGTAATGCAGTATATAATATAAAATTTTATACAAAAAAATTTTAGGGGATATTTTACTGCTGTTCGTTATACACAATAATTCGTTATATGCGGGTTCGGTATATCCGGGTTCGACTGTATATATGACACGCGCCCGCCCGCCCGTTTCGCCTCAGTTAAGTTCATGGAATTTTCTTTCTGTTACACGCATTAGCTCCTGTGACTGTAAAACGTTTTCTGCGTTTTATTTCCTTTAAAAAAAGAGAAAAAAGGGTGTGAAAGGGAGTAGCCGGAACTATGATGCTTCCAACATCTTCGTCTCATACTCCAAATTATGCCTGTGCATCTACCTATATACCGCTGCTCCAAAAGTGGGGCAAACATTTCTGTATACTCGAGAGCGCGCATGCTCTTATACACGAGTAAATACGGCACACAACGTGGTCAGCGAGCGCTGCTTCTCCCGCGGTGACAGGCGCGCGCATAGGCGGGGGTGAAGGGCATAACCGGTGGCAGCTAGCGCATGCATATTACTCGGCCGCGATCACCCGCTGAGCGGACGAAATGCAAGCTGTCTGTGCAGGCTATACACGTATGTATATATATGAGAACAGCCGCCGTCCTGAGCAGTGGCAGGGAATGCTGCTAAAGTTGCCACTGCCGGGCATCAAGAAAGCGAGAGCCTTTCTTTCTTTCACAACTTTCTTTCTTTCTTTCTTTCTTTCTTTCTTTCTTTCTTTCTTTCTTTCTTTCTTTCTTTCTTGGGTGCGCGTGACACCGACAGGTCGGCGCCGAGATGACCGGTTGCTGGCCGTCTCGAGAACGCGTTGGCAGACTCGCTTTACGCGGACACGTTTGTTCCTAGAACAAGCAACCGAGAGATGGAAGAACGTGGCCGTCTGATGAATTCAACGGTCTCGCATGGGAAGAGCGTCGTGCCGTTAGCCGATTTTTACCTGCACCGGCATATAAGCTTCCGCAGTATATGATCTATACCGGCCCGGGATATTCACAAAAACCAGTTGTCGCAGAATCGGTCGTAGCAGCAAATTCTAGCCAATTTTCATGCTGGACATACTATTAGCGAAGGCGGTCAGCGAATGGCAAATCGCAATTACGAACGAAAACCATTGCGAAAGTTGAGCCCCGGATTTTGTACTACGTTGTCTATATAGATCTTTTATGGACATCCTGTGGCATGGCAGTGCACCTATTGCAGAGAATATTGTGACCAGACTGCGGGAAACCGGTTTGGAAGTCTATACTTGACAACAGTCCAGTGGAAATAGACTAGTGTTACGACATCCGTCCATACATGGTTTGTGTACATTTATGTAGACAAACTTTTATGTAGACAAAAGCACAAGTTTATGAGGAGACAGGACAGTCTATTCTGAACGCTATAGACAACGTATAGACTGTTTTGATGCCAAATCATCAAATGGCCCACTGAGCGAGAAAGTCGGCGTCTGTAGCAGCGAAACGGCGCCTAAATTCTCATTGGCTGCGACGCCATGTGAACGAGCGCGTCTCCACGGGGCAGAGCGGGAGAAACGGTGCTGCGTGAGGGGAGAGGGAATCACCGCGCGACGCCACGTCACCAGCGCCTGCCGGCCTTGGTGGCCGCTGCTGCTTCCTCGGTCTGTCGACGCGCAGGACGTCGGTGGCATGCGGCATTGGCACTGCAGGCGGCGGCGGCGGCGGTGGCGGCTGCTGCTGCTGCTGCTGCTGCTGCTGCTGCTGCTGCTGCTGCTGCTGCTGCTGCTGCTGCTGCTTCTTTCTGGTAAGAAGTGCTTATCTTTCGTCCATGTTTACCAGGGCAGGTTCCGGAACTGCTGTCCTTGGCAATTAGTATAAGCACCAGTGGCTGAGACATGGAATTAGCAACGACAAACGAACGGTCCCCTTCTGAGCAAATAAAGCACACATCAAAAACTCTTAGCGGCTTAATCCACGTACGCCTCCGCGACTGCGTTACTGTAACCATTACTAACTAGCACGCACGAAAGTACAAGAGCCACCGGTTAATAGTTGCAACCATGCTCAAGAAGCGTAACGACGATGTATGCGATCAGGGCTGCAACGTCGTGATGTGGACAGAGCTTTCACGGGTGGTTTAGAAGGCAGTGGAAATTAAGACCTTACCCGAGAAAACAATCTCCTTGTGAAAGGTTGCAGTTTCAGAATTCCCTGATTTCAGCGATCCTTTCATTTCCGGCAGTGAAAGCGCTTATGAAAGGATAAACTTGACCAAACGGCCGAGGAGGGAAGGCTATGCATACAAAAGCTCGTGTTTTTTTATTCTTTTTTTTTAAGAAAGAAAAGAAAGACGCTATATACTTTAATTCCGATATGTACAGTTTTCGCTTTTGTCGTTTGCTGTACTTGTTTTTTGCACCGTTCTCGAAAAACCGGAAAAAAATAAAGAACTACAGGTGCTCAAGTGCTCCTGATTATAGAGAATCCTGCGGGCATTTATACAACATCCAAAACATGGCCTGCATGCATGGGCATCCGGAAGGAAGGAAAAGTGTGAAAGGGAGTGAGCGCGCGTGCGTCACATCGTTATCTCCGTAAAAAGCGAGATTGTCGCAGAGAGCTGCGTCTTCTTAATAACTTTAATATATAGCAGCAGTCCGGGCGTTCTCCTTTTGTGAAAGAAATGTCGTTAACGACTGTATTCCTCTTGGATCTCTTTTAATCTAGATGGACATTTTGTGTGCGTCACGATCGAGGGCGTATACTTCTGCGCGTGCGCAAACGAAATAAACGTTGGATAGATTTGTTCGTTTTGTTCTTGTTTTTAGAGGCGCGTCACTAAAGCTTGAAAGCAATTCTGATGTGCTTCGGTAGCAACGTCGCATATGCTAAAATAATAATAAGAAGAAAGATACAGAAAAACTAACAGTAAAATAAAAAAAACACCGTAAAAAATTAAAACAATTTGAAAAACTGAACATTGAAGTCTCGCTATAGACAGATCTCCCTACTGTAAACAAGTAATCAGCCCGTCCGGGAAAAACAAGAACTGCAGCACCCGCATCAAAAGAATATTATGAAGCTGAGGTAAGCAAGAAATAAAGGAATAAAAGGAAGTCGCTAATGAGGTCCCCTTAATGAAGAAGGAGAGCACGTTTAGACGATTACATTTTAATAGAATTCTCTCTGCTTTTAAGTAACAGTGAAAGGAAAAGGGTTCCGCTAAGAGCAGTTTCATTAAACGTGTTCTTTTATCCCTGCATGGTTTTCTCTCTCTCTATCTCTCTCTCTCTCTTTTGTTTAAAAGCACCTGCGTAGTGTTTACGTATCAAAATGTAGTGGAGGAAACTCATATAACTGTGGCATGGTAGTTGAGGCCACTCTCATTTATACAAGACGCGAAGGACTCGCAAAGTACGAGCACAATCACGCGGATCTTTTTGTTTGTACACAAATATTGCACGCACGCTACGCGCAAACACTTTCAGACTGCTTCAGTATAACGTCGCATCGCGGACATTTCGAGTGGCGAGGCTAGTCGCGGAAGGTGAAAGCCAAAAAAATGGCAAAAAGTGAATTCAGGGTAAACTTATAGTGACGCTGGATCGTCTCCTGGCTTCATCTAGACTGATTTGCATTCTTTTACATCGGACAGACCTTTCGACTTTGTCTGTACTCCTGCCTCTCTCTCGTTTACAACAAGAGATTGTTCAACTACAGTAGACGGCAAGCCTATCTAAGTTAGCAACCAAACCTCCTGCCTAGTGTCGCACCATAAATAAGTACGGTAAGGTTACACAGACTTCCAAGTAGAAGCGCAGAGCTTGGTAGCAGTTCGTCCCCGGCTATACCATTTCACTTTTAGGGGGAACGTAATAATGCTCGAACAACAACAACAACAACAACAACAACAACAACAACAACAACAACAACAACAACAACAACAACAACAACAACAACAACAACAACAACAATAATAATAATAATAATAATAATAATAATAATAATAATAATAATAATAATAATACGTAAGTGCAAATGCATAGTAATGCATACAGGGGAATGGAGGCGAACAGCAATGAACATGAATCACCGTCCATAACATCGTCCATAACATTTAGTGCACATGTCTGTCAAAAAGAAGGGTTTCACTGCAAATAAAGCTGTCATTTCAAGACCACCAAGTGGTCTTAGCCCAACTATCGTTCCAAGTGAACACGGGTGGCTGCCCAGCACCCTAAGCTCGCAGCTTAGCTGAATTGCCTTCGCTGGGCAGTTCAGCAATACACGAACTATGCCAACCTCCGCTGCTCCCCACTTCATCGTACCGTACATACAGTTCCGAACGTGTTGTCTGCACAGAGGCTCAAGACATGAGAACACGGGACTGCCCACAGACATTCCATATCGATTTCTCAGAAAAATATCCGTAAACTTTCTATGAACTCCCCAAATAACTCTTTTTCTCTGATTCATCTTTTTTTTTTTTTTCAAGGCGTGCTTCAGGCTAAGCGTGCACGCTTCTTCTAAAAAGAGATAGCCCCCCCCCCCCCCCCCCCCATGGCATTTGCGACCGTGCCCAGCCGAGAAGCTATCCAGCCCAATCCATTCTCCGAGCCGCTAAAACGGACGGTTCCGAGGGGAGGGGGGTAACGTGACCGAGCAATCGAATGCGCTCGAGCCACCCGGCGACGGAAAACCACTTATCGCCGCCGCACTATCCCATCTGACATCATCAGGCCCGCCACGTCCCACTCGTTTTTTTTTTCTATTTTAGCAAAGACACAACGGCGCGTGATAGTAGCGCTGTTCTCAACGCAAACAAACGCCTCCGCAGCATTGGCAGCAGCAGCTGCATCGACAGCAGCAGCAGACAATGGTCAAGCGCGGGAGGCAGTAATACGCTCCTCAGCACCGTCAATTGACTGCGCAGCTCGAAAGAAACAAGACCCGTTTCTCGCTCAGAGACGCGCACACACGCATACCTCCGCGGACACTGCGCTTGGCCAGGTCCTGCTCCAACACGCCCTGTCAGGATACTTTACCTCTAAGACACGCGCGATGAATACTTTCGCACAAGCAGCGGAGGACGGCTCGCTTCGTCGTTGCAAACGAGCTCGTAGAAAAAGAAAGAAAAAGAATTAAGCGTAGGATATGAGGGGGGGGGGGGGGGGGGGGGACGGGCGACGGAGTCAGCTCTCGAGGAACGCGACTTTCCAGAGTACCCACCGACCACCAGTGGCTGTTCCTGGAACGCCCCTGCTCTTTCAGGCTCTGTCCGGAAGTCCGCCATCGTTGGGCCGTCAGCCACGCCACCGAGACGTGTAGACGCGGCGCCTGCCTCTGCAGGCCGGACGGAACGGAGCGGCGAGCGCAAATGGAGCGGCCGTGTTGGGATAGTCGTGGCCACTAGAACGACCGAGGACGACTATAGCGAACACATGACCAGCAAACAGAGATCACTTGCATTCGTCTGAACTCTCTAAGAGACAGTCGCCCTTTCTTTGGGAAAAAGGTGCTACAGTCGAACCTGGATGTATCGAATCTGAACGGTATCACCAAAAAAAGTTCGATATATAGGTAATTCGATATATAAAAAAATTATGCAGAAATTTTCGAGGGGATTTTACAGCTGTTCCAAATATATAGTAGGACGTTCTGGCGGACTAGTTGGTTCATAGCTTTTAGACGTTTATAAACTGCGCAAAAAAACGAAGACACAAGAAAGAAAACACACACGTGGTGTCGTGTGTGTTTGTCGTCTGCGCTCGTGGTGTCGTGTGTGTTTTCTTTCTTGTGTCTTCGTTTTTTTGCGCACTTTATAAACGTCCAAATATATACACAATAATTCGTTATATGTGGATTCGATATATCCGGCTTCGACTGTTGTTGGGCCCTGGTTCTGCCCCAACCAACACAGATTATTGCTTTTCAGGCGCTGCGGCTTTTGCTCGTACGCAAAGAATTGATAAATTTCTTGAAAGGGAGAAATTGTCATCCACCCCAACGTAACAAGAAGCTTCAAAAGAAATCCATACGATTTTTTTTACTTCTTTTTCAGAAGGAAGCCTTCACGGTTGAGAAAAAAAAAATTCGTCCTGGTCCGGGATTAGAACCCGGGACTAACGCCTTTCCGCGTTCGAATCCTGGACCAGGGTGAATTTTTCATCAATTGCGAAGTTTTCTTTCTTAAGAAAGCCGTAATGGTTCTCTTTTGAAGCCTCGTGCTATACATTCGGGTGGATGACAATATTTTCACTTGCGGTATTCCGCATAACTGATTTGCCTGATAAATTCCTCGTGTACATTACTTAATGCGCATTTTAAATTCGTCTTTGTTCGCGTGCCCTGTCTGTGTTTGTGATGTTTTCGTACTATTATAATTTTTTTTTTCCGTAAGCCACACACCTACTGTGCTAGTGTTTTGCCATTATGTTAAAGAGTTTAGACAGAGTTTCGCATTTTTATTGTTGCCGTCGTTGTCGTTGTTTTTCCTATCTATGACTCTGGGATAGCCGGCCTTAACTGTGGCCAAACTTCCCGCGTGTCCCATTTGATAACGGAGAAGAGCGACGAAACAAAAAGCTGTGATTGCTGTGCTTTGTTATCGCAAAATGAATAGAATTGTGGGGCTCGATGTAAGGTGGTAGTGAGTTTTAGTAATATGGAATCCATTAGAAAAAAATAAAAAGGAAGACATTGGGCGGTGTATTTCTAAAGCTCACTATCATCTAAGGAGATGGCGTTGGCATCTTCTGTTCTTGTTTGCTAGACGGTAATGTCAGGCGCTAAGTATCAAAAACTGTTCATAATTTTTGAAAACCGCAGAATGACGTGTATCATACTGTAACAATGTAATGTAAAAATAATGTAATGAATGATTAATAACAGCATAACGTCATGCGCAGGGGCTCGGGTATTGTTTGCACAGTTGGCTGGCTTTTGCTACCTATTGCTGTTTCTATGTTCGTCTATCTTTTGTTGACAGTGTGCTACTGTCGCTTCATTTACTCACCGGGATTTATCAAGTACCAAATATGCTTCCTCATTCATTCATTCATTCATTCATTCATTCATTCATTTCAATACCTACATTTGCATGCGTGCATTACAGTAGAGGGAGCGGAAAGGGGGGGGGGGGGGGGTAGCAATACAAAGGATGAACAAATTGCGCTCGAGTAACAAAAATCATCCCTCATCGAGCGTTAACGTTGGCTTTAGCATGCGCTCGTATGTGATCCATAAAAGATCGAATCCTTAAAAAAATTCAAAGGTGCACTGACATAAAATTCTCGACTGTTTATTTATGTATAAGTGTTTTTGCGTTAATCGAAAGTGTTGGACCTTGAAAGCCCCAGTGTGTAAGCCCCAGAGTGCCACAAAAACATGTAAGCCCCAAAGTGCCACAAATAATTTACTATGACATACCTTTCTACTAATTTTGTTTCCCAGGAGCTGTGTATGCGTAGTGACGTTATGAGTCTTATGACGCAGGGGGTCGTCACGTGGGAGCAGAACATCGTGTTTTCTCGGTCGTCTGTTATGGTGCTACATTGTGTCGCGCGATGAGTAGATAGCATAAAGTTGATTTTCTTTTTTTTTTCTTTGTATTTCAGAAGCGTAATAGGGGTTTCCAAAATTACGCCCCAGCGACAGCTACCTTCGAGTAACATGAGGGATTCTTCTGTCTTCTTTCTGGGGTTTTACGTGCCAAAACCACTTCTGGTTATGAGGCACGCCGTAGTGGAGGGCTCCGGATTAATTTTAACCACCTGGGGTTCTTTAACGTGCACTACAACGCAAGCACACGGGCATTTTTGCATTTCGCCTAAGCGATCGCGGTAGGCACGAGATCGCGTGCTAAGCAGCCCAACGCCTTAGCTGACTGAGCTTAGGCGTTGAGCTGAGGCTGACTGAGCTAAGGCTGGACTGAGCTAAGGCCGACTGAGCTAAGACTTAGCTAAGGCGTTTTTTTTTTTTCGTGCTAAGCAGCCCAACGCCTTAGCTGACTGAGCCACTGCGGCGGGTAACATGAGCCAATCCCGAAGGCTCTGCTTGTGCTCACTGCACCTCCCGAAAGTGATCGCGCAGCCGGAAATACGTCACGAGAGACATGTTTTGGACATTACTTATTTACAGATACAGTTAAACTGATAATTCTCGCTTAAAGTGTCCCTTCAGTGGCCCAATGGCCACTTAATGGTCTTTGCGGAAACGCAAGCGCACAGCAGCTCAAATCAGACTGAGGGATCCTCCTTCGGCTCTGTCGTGATTCGTCAGAGACGATGATGACGATGATAATTAATGGCATCCCCTTTGAAACAAGGCGGTGACAAATAGTCACCTAGCCTGCTTGGTGACTATTTGGAGCCACACTGAACTGCTCGGAGTGCTTGGAGCCACATTGGACTGCTTGGAAACCACACCGTGGTCAGAGCATCGTTAGTGGCCGGAGATGACGTCCAAGACTCGTCTGTCACGCGTTTCCTCCCTCTCGCAATCGCTTCCGGCGCATGCGGCCATCAAAAGCATAGCCTTAGAGATCCGTTTTTGTTAACCAGAGACGGAGAGCCATAACTCGGACGTGGATTTCGACATCATCCATGCACGGTACGGCGGCAATCCGCTCCAGTACGTCGCACACACACACACACAGTGGTCATTTCGCCCCCCTCCCGCCTCGAGCGCGCCGGTCAACGAGCGAAGCAGCACGCCGCTGCCTTCCCGCCGGGCGACCGTGGTAAGTGATCCCTCTCCGGCGCGCTGCGGGGACCCGCACCCGTTTCCATTGAACACGTCAGGCAAGGAACGCCTTGTGTGCTCAGCGCGCATCAGCAGCTCCTTGATGACGTGATGGATGGCGCCGCGGGCGAGACGAAATGGAGGAGGAGGGTAATCCGCTGCTCCGAAGAACGGACACTGTATACGTGTACCACCATCCCGTGAACCCGCCGCGATAGCCCTGCAGGCTATTGGCGTTGCGCTGTGCTGAGCTCGAGGTCGCCGGTTCGATCCCGGCGGTCGTGGCGCCGGCATTTGGGCGAGGGGGAAGGGGGGGGGATGCAGCAACACCCGTTTACGTAGATTTAAGTACGCGTTCTCTCCCTCATTGCCCTCTTTCCAACCCCTATATCCTCCACCCCAGTGCAGGGTAGCAAACCGGAAACTCGCTTCTGGTTAACCTCCCTGCCTCCCCCCCCCTCTCTCTCTCTAAAGAATTCCCCAGTTGGTCAAAATTAATCTGCGAGTCCTCCGCTAAGCGTCCTTCATAATCAGGATGTCGTTCTGGCACATTAAACCCCAGAGTTTATTTTTCAGAGTTTTTTACGAATCCTGCCGGAATTTCCTGACCGTGGCTGCTGGCTGCTGCTGCCTTTCCGAATAGCCCATACTTAAAGAGAGAGAGAGAGAAACGGGGTGGGAAAGGCAAGGAGGTTAACAGGAAGAGATTCCGATTTGCTACCCTGCACAAAAAATGGAGCTGGGCAGGCCATGTAATGCGTTGGATGAATAACCGGTGGACCATTAGAGTTACGGAATGGATACCAAGAGAAGGAAAGCGCAGTCGAGGATGGCAGAAAACTAGGTGGGGTGATGAAGTTATTGAATTTGCAGGCGCAAGTTGGAATCAGCTAGCGCAAGTTGCACAGGCGTAATTGGAGATCGCAGGGAGAGGCCTTCGTCCTGCAGTGGACATAGATATAGGCTGATGATGATGATGATTGTGATGACTGGGGGAAGGGTAAGGGGAAATGAAAGACGGAAAGAATAGCGGAGAGATAAAGCAAAGGCACGAAATAAAATGGAGGAGGTGGGGAATGTCTGTGAGAACTATAGTCTCTCTAATAGGCCACTCGAATGCAAAAAAAAAAAAAAATTTGGAAGACGCTGCGAAAAATTTGGAAGACGAATTTGGAAGAGTGGAACGCGCTAGCATTCAAAGATCCCTGACTGTTTGTCAGGCTTCCCGGCAACTGCAGCTTTCTTTTTTCTGCACCTCCGCCTCGGCGTGCCGCTGCGGAGGAGGCGAGCGCCATCTCTCAGTTTCATTTTCAGTTTATTCTAAAGAACTTAAGGCAGATGAACTCTGCCTGACTAAGGTCCCTCCACCCAAGCAAAAACACCATCTGGATGGTATTTTTGCAAGGAACACCGACCGGGGCGCGCCGCTGCATGAACGGGTGAAATGCTGGAAAAGGGGTTTGTGTTTGAGTTTCCGCGTTACAGAATTATGTTTTCTCGTGAATTGAAATTACAATCCGACGCTATCGTACCTGTAGGTTGTGGGTAAGTCCTACTTTACGATTTTTCTGACGCATTTGACTTTAAAAAATTCAATTATTTCACCAGCGCCCCTACGCCACGCGGAGGAGATCGGGGTGGCTCAGGAGGATTTTCCTGGGCGCGGACGCCGACCCTGAGACCGACGCCGACGCCGGATTTTCTGCGACACGGGGCCCTTAACGCTATCGCGTTAAAACCTCAAGAGTCCTTTGACCGACTTGTGCTGTGACGACTCCACACAGGCCGGCGTTCCAGGACGGTCTGCCCCGAAAGCGACCGGGCGTCAAGACGGGTTAGAGCGGTCGCGAGTGACTACCTGTGTGCGCTGTATCGATGACAACGGCAAACAACGTGTTCAGTAGTTTTCTCGCTGCCACAGTGGTCACACGCAGCACTATCTTCCCTTTTGATGCGAAAAGCAAAGGAGTTGGAAAAAGTGACGCCAAGCCACAGTCGGCAAACTACTGTAGTCTGGGGTGGTCATAGTCCAGGTGGAGGGCAATGTCGAAGACAGGGGTCCAGTCGATGCAGACGTTTTTGCTGCAAACTAGGTGTGTTCCGCAACGATTGTGTGGCATCAGTTGCCAGCAGTCATAGTTTCGCTGCTGCATCTGCTCTTGACAGCGGGATTGGTTCTTGCCCGCGCCGTCTTCGTGAGCAGATCGAGCAACTTCATCGGCATATTCGTTTGCGCATTACGCCACAGTGGTTATAGGGAGCCACTGAAATGTGACGTCGTGATCTTCGTGCTCGACGAGGCGATGAAGGAGCTCTCTGATTTCTTGAAGGAGCTCTGTGATGTTGTCGCATAACCCTACTTTTGTGTTATATATTGAGTCTCTACTTTAGGGCCAAAGTTACGGCTCGATAATAACAACATCGCTAATCAGTATACAACTAGTTGCATTTCAACCCTGTGTCTAAACAACTGATTCAAGCAACGTTTCAACTGGTGTGCTAAGGTCAGCAGATGTGCGGCGCGTGTGTGCAAAGCTCTCGTTGAGATATGGAAGGCTTAGTGCGAAATGAACAGCCTATATTCACCGGTAGAGTCTATACTCTGGCTGCCTTTGTTTTCACTTGTGTAATGTACATACAATTAATGCATGAATAGAACAGTTTAGCACAGCGTTACCTGTCTACCATTCCCGAAGCCGCTTGCCACCGACCGCGAATGTGTAGTACCATGGTAACTAAACCATGGTAGAATGGTAGCGCTCTACTGAAATATTCTACTGAGGCATGGATATAGTAACGGGACGAGCTGTTCTCGGTTATTGACAGACGATAGTGACTTACGGTAGTGGGCAAAAAAAAAAAACATGTGTCTAGTGTTTTCGGCCTCCTGAGCTAAACTGCTCAGAAGGCTATAGCGTTGGGTCGTCCCAGGCCACTAGCCCTCGAGCAATGACCCCTTGAACACTCATCAGCCACGTTATTAATTAGCGCCACGAAGCATATGCCACTGTCTACAAAACTTGCCCATTGAAATAATGGATCATGATTTAACCATATGCATCGACAGGTAGTCATAAAATGCCTGTGTCCGGAGCGGAGAAAATTTAATGGTAGCTGAAAAGGGTTAGCCTGTAGTATAGTATGTTCTGCAGGCTATACTCCAGGGATACAATAGGTGATACATAAATGATGAAAAAGCGCACAAACTCGAGAATGCAGGCAACAGTGAGTATGAACAATGTGTTATGTGGAGTCATGGCAGAGGCGATAATCAAAACGTTATTTCTTATTGTCCCCCTGGCAGCAGATGTGCACATTCTATGGAACAATATATCGAAAATATTTGCAATTATTAGCTTTTTAAACGTATAGGCAATGAATTTAGCCGAAAGACCGCAATGTCGTTTTATGCACTACTTTAGATAGGTTTGCTTTCAGGTTTTATACACCCAGACGTTGTATAATTTTAGCCGTCCATGCAATGAGGCTTAATATATTGAAACGTGCAGGACAACTTTGTTCACCCGTTTCCAAATCCTAGGTATTCGTCCGCTTACGCGATTGTCTGCGAGGGTAAAGAAAGCAAAGCAGCAGCATAAAATGAGGATTATAATTGCTGTATTTGGTTGTTTATTAGATAAATAAGGAAAGGCAAGGGAGGGAAATTACTTCTGATCGCATTGTATACCGGTCTATAGCTCTGGCTTCTTGCGCCCAAACTGCGGTCAGCAGCACGTGTGGGGATTCGGACAGGGATGTAAAAGAACAAGTACAGCAGAGTGGAGAGAATATAAAGATGGCAACTGTTTACATATATACAATAGAGCGACTAAAGAAGAACCGAGACAAACGGGCCGGCAAAAGACATTGTTCGCGGTGCGAAAGTGGATCCAGTGCGCGTCGCGAAACGCAATCACGGAATACACGCTGCGCCAAGCATTGCGCCTCAAAGAAAAACAATTTTCTCTTCTCATGTGCTCGTTCGCAAGAAAACCACGAGGTGGTGCGCCAGCTGAACTTCTAAACGCATTGCTCTCCATGGCACGACGCGAGCGCGCGCAGCGTCAGAACACCGCGCGCAAATCTATCAAATAAGTCACCCGGCGACGGCGTGCTATGGCAGGTCATCTCAGGCCCTGCACGCCATTTCTTGACGCCACTATGAAGCGGGCTGGAAACAAAGTAAAAAGAAAGAAGCGCCGAAGAGAGGCAGTTACGGCGCTGTACTTTTCTCTTCTCCTCCTATTTAATAATCACTCATACATCATACAAGCGCCGAAGAAACCGAAAGAGCGCAAAGGAAATAAGCGAGGACCCCGCGATAACGCGACAAAGAGAACGGGGAAATCAAACGCTCGGGCTTTCATCAGCCGCGCGGCAAACACGCGGTTTGCCAGCGAGCCAAAAACTGCCGCCACGCGCCAGCTTGACGCTGGAAGCTGCGGGTCCCAAATTGAAAGGGGCAATGTAGCATGGAGACGGGCCGTCGCTTCAACACCACACACAGACACACGCGATATCCGCAGAGCAGGCATTTCCGAAAGCGTATACACGCAACCGTATCCGCCGGTCAGACGCAACGGGATCGCGTCGTGTCGCGGCACGCTTTGATGAAGAGCCACCTCCAGCTATAATACAGAACCCGGGGCTTGCGCTGCAGTCAAAGAGTGTGCTTGCGTGGGCTGAGACGCAGAATGGCCGGGGGAGGGGAGGGGGGGAGAGAAACCGTTCAACCTTGTCTTTTGGTCAGGGAGTCGCGTTGCAGGGGTGAGAAGCTGGCGCGTTCGAGTCACAGATTCAGCTGAGAGAGAGAGAGAGAGAAAGAGGGAGAGGAAGCGCGTGCTTTCCCGGCAAGCCCAGGGGCCGTGTGTCCGTTGTTGCTGCTGTTTCCCAGCGCTGTCGGTGCGCGCCAATAAAGTGGCTGTCACAAACAGGTTACCCGCCAGCGCCCGCGCGTCGCCAGCCGAACGGAAAGGGAGCCTTCACGTCGTTCGCTGTGCCCGCCCGCCGGCCTGCCTGTCTTCCCCGATTTCCCGCGCCCGGTGTTGGCGCGACCCTTCTAACATCTCGCCCACAGGCGCCGACAGCGCCGCGCCGCTGTACGCTACACTATAAGGCAAACACAGCGTCTCGCACGCACGAGGTCGTCGTCGTGTCAGAGGAACGCGCGCGCCCGCGAGCAACCTGACGGAACAGAGTCGTTCTCTCGGAACAAAAGTCGCCCCCCCCCCCCCCGTCCCCCTCGTTCCTTTCATTCCCCAAGTCACCGTCATCAGTTGCGTTCCTTGCCTCCATGAACACACTCCTACCCCTCCCCTCCTTCCCCTAACTCCCTTAGTCTTCATCCTCAACGGGCTCTGTTTTCTCCCCACCTGATTCCTGACCCTCTTCATCCATGCTTCCTCGGCGGCAGAACCCGCGAACCGAATGATGTTCCTGGTCGGAACAATTAACGCCGCTTTGCGCACCGCCGACAGCAGCGACAGCAGCAGCAGCAGCAGTGCGAGACAGATTGGGGTTCAAGAAAGCGCGCACGGCGATGTGGCGTCGGCGCCACGGATCAGTTGAACCGGAAAGACAGGAAACGTCATCGCCTGCGAGCTGATGACGGTGCGTGCGGAAAAGCTTCGAGAGGGGAGAATTATGGGCCCGGCTTTCTAGCATGTCCTCCACGGAATCATTTCAAGCCTGTGATAGCGATCGCAGAAACGCGCGGCTTGTGTCGAGAGCTGTAGGCACCGATTGACGCGTTTCTCAATGAGTGTAACACAGACGGAATTTCGGGTTATGTGTTAACTGGGCCATCGCGTGAAATAATTTGTCGACATTTCGCTCGGAACCATGCAGTGGGCGAGATTAAGAACTTCGGAATCTAAAGAATTTCAGATTTGAAAATTAACAATAAGTTAATACGAACTCAGAATACAAACGAATACGAAAGGTGGAACGACAGCCCTTTTTTGAGCAAAGTGCACGGTGTACTGTCCGTCGGTATATTGAAACAGGTCAGGGAGCGGTATTGCGAGGATCCTGTTTTTGTTAAGAAGCAGACCAACTTCGTAAATTGCGCGGCGAGTTTGTTGAAAGTCCGGTCAACTTGCGTGACCGTACTTCATGTTATTTTATTTTTGCTATACGGCAGGGCTAGAGCGAGGTGGTCCGCCCGGAGGACAGGGTCTATTGCTTGACCTGTAACGGTGGCCGTCATTCCTCGTCACTGATGCGAGTGGTGCATTTACGCACGAGTTAGCAGGGCCGGAGTCACAGGTGCGGCTCAAGATTAAAGAACCGCCTCTCCCCACAGGACACTAAACACTACCGCCCCCCATCCTCTTATACCGACTCGATGTATACGTCCATACAACGAGTGAAATCGTGCCCCTCCTCCCCTTCTATAAGCTACCACGGATTCGCCCTTGGCCAGATTTTGAACAAATATAGCGGTGGACAAACACGGACGAAGCTGCGTGCACACAGCACTGAGTGTTCCGCAAACATATTTCGGGGAATTAATTTTAGCTTGCGAGCAACATATTCGCTGAGGCGCGTAATTGCCTCTTCTATTCTTATGCGCTCCTTCTGGCAGACGCGAATAAGTACGTGAACAGCAACGCCCGGATACAATTATGACAATTAAGCCTTCAGGATGAAATAATCGCCTCCGCTGTGGTGGCATCTGTTTATTCGCTCCGCCTTCGCGGTCGAAAAAAAAAAAAAGTACTCTTATATAGCGCTTCGCGTGTTTAACGCGGTCAACGGTTCACAGCACATTTTCAGACTCGAAACCGGAAAATCGCAAACTCTGTCGGGCTCCTTTCGTATCCAATGTTGCTAACGTCTGTCCATCGCTGTATATGCGAGTACATACAGCCGTGCTTTTCGAAGCACGAGTGAAGTGACTTTAACGACGAGCTTTTCTTATATGTTGTTTTCTTTTTCGAGATCAGACGCCGCCACGAACACTTGCATCGCGTAGCAGCGTAACCCTACGTTATAGACTGGAGAAGTTGCAAAGCAAAGACAGAGTACAGTGCAGCACAGTCTTGAGACTTAATCTGAATTAGCATGCACGCGTATATATATGCGCGCATAAGGCTTAAGAAATGGTATGGACTATACTAGAGTAAATTGTGTTGTTGGAAGGAGCGACTTTCTTCGCACTGTGGTAATTACGCCGTCTTCACCGAGTCAGCTGTTTCTGACAGAGACTCCTCCGCAGTCTGTCCCCGAGGGATTGTGTTGTTCCTCCTTGCTTTTGTATTGTCGGCTGTCCCGCACTGTTCGGTGAAGCTAACTTGTTTCCTCGCGCTGTAAGGAGTGTATATAAGTACAGCGGACGGTTGGCTTTTACGCAACGGAAGTACATCAGGTTCTTCTGACTAGCTCTCATAACAACAAAAAACAAACAAACAAAAACAGAGAGAGAGAGAATACCTAAGCATGAGAGGTGTCTTTTATTAGTCTTGTTGTTAATCACTTCTCCACCGAAGCTTTTGAATCGAATCAGGTTGTTGTTTTCGAAATAAAAGTATCATAATTTCGAAATTTACCTCCTCTATGCAACTCGCACTCCTGCCAGGCGGTTTTGATTGATAGTGATGGACAAGTTAACTTGGTTTTCAGGGCCATTGGTATTGACTTGCCTATAGCCCTCAGTGCTGAACATTTCAGAGTGAAGAAACTCTCTCAAAACGCCATCGCTATTAACTGGGTCAGAAACCACCGTCACTTACTATCATCCTGATTCTAAGTGAAAGAAGGACGCGTAGTCACGTCAAGTTCAGACGGACGGACGGATGAACGGTCGGGCAGACATACAGACAACAGAACAGAGCAGAGCAGAGCGGAGCGAGCAGAGCGGAGCGGTTGGGCGGGCGAGCGGGCGGGCGGTGGGAAATGTTATGGAAGCAGGGGATCTCCTCAATGTTTCTCTTCTCTTCTAATGGGCGATCGGAGCAGCTCACACGAAGTTTATTCATTTTTCTTGCCAATGTTTCACCAACAATCCACAGTACAGACGACGGAAAACCGGTAGCTTTTAGCCGATCCACCAGCTCCGCAAGACTTTGCCGCATAACGTGCGCGCAACTTGTGTTCGGTGCACTCACGAAACACAGATTCACAATGCTGCGTTCAACCAATTTCGAGTGAGCAGATCCGGAAGGCAAAAGTGCCTTTTTTAGACCTGGGAAGATACTTCCAACACACGTGTGGATCGGAGGGCAAACGGGGATAGCCGATATTCTAGTCGACGTTAAGCGGAAGAAATGGACCTGGGCAGATCGTGTAATGTGTATGGAAGATAACCGGGCGACCATTAGAGCTAAAGAATTGGTGCCAAGAGAAGCGAAGCGCAATCAGGACGCCAGAAAATTATGTTGGGGTGATGGAATTAGAAGATTTGCAGGCGCACGTTGGAATCAGCTAGCGCAAGACAGGGGTAATTGGAGATCGCAGGGAGAGGCCTTCGCCCTGCAGTGGACATAAAAAAAGATACTAATGATGAATACTATGATGATGATCTAGCCTCTCTATGCCACTATTCAATGAAAAAAAAATTTGAAGACTTCTCCGGTGCTGGGCAAAATTGAAGCAGCGTCAAAGGGGTTCAGCAAGCTTAGCAAGCCGCTGATATATATAGCGCTGCGCCACGAATACCAACCCAGTCTCTGAGGCCATGCAAAAGGAGGGAGACTTCGCTTATAGATGGCGCAGCGTGTCCAAACGGAAGAAGAGAGAGAGAGAGAGAGAGAGGAGTCCGCAGCAGCACTGCACGGCTCATACATGGCGCGTGCACATGTCGGCGGACGTAATACGTTGTGATATTTGTGTCGCTACACGGCTTGAATGCTAATCGCATTAACGTCGGGAGTTTTATTAGATTTACATGATTGACTATCTCGTATTTAATTGCAGAAAGTGCGGAATGTAGCGTTCTGGTGCACGACTTTTTTTTCTTTTTTTTTTTATAGTGACTGTTCAGGCACGTTTATAAAATGGGTCGCAGTACAATGTGCAGAGACAATCGCTTTCCGTCGTGCTGAACCAGCTGGACGACCAGCCTAGAGCACTGCACGGGCCAATTTTTTCAGCCCGGGCCCGGCCCGGGCCCGTTTTTACGTTGGGCTGCCCGCCCGAGCCCGATCAAAACTTTTATGGCGAGACCCGGGCCCGGCCCGGGCCTGGAAATTATCTACGTTACGCGCCCGGCCCGGCCCGCCACCCCTTTACCTTAGGCCCGAGCCCGACTCGAAACCGGCCCGAACCAGGCCCGAGACCGAAAAATAATGTTTTTCAGTGTCGAGACGCCCGAGAATAACTCGCTGCACGTTACATGCACACCACCAGAAAGCCCAAGCCCGGCCCGGGCCCGGGTCATAAAGCACACGCCGTGCCCGAGCCCGGCTCGAGCCCGTGAAAAAACTGTTCTACCTGGCCCGGCCCGGCCCACGGGCCGGGGCCGGGCCCGGGCTTTCGGGTAAGCCCGAGCCCGTGCAGTGCTCTAGACCAGCCTCTGTCGGAAGAAAGCATTCTGCAACGTCCACGCGACTTAGCATCGCTTCAGAAGGCCGTGCAAGCGTTACTATGCTTCTTGAGATCGACCGGCCTGTGTGAACGCCTGTGATTGGAACGCCTGCTCTTTACCTATTCCCGTTTTTCTTTAGTTTGTTTTTTGTCTCTCCCTCTTTGCCCTCTTTCCAACCCCTGTATTCCCCATCCCAGTGCAGAGCAGCAAACCGGAAAGTCGCCTCTGGTTAACCTCCTGCCTTTCCTCTCTCGCTCGATCTCTCTATCCCTCTCTACAGAATGTGCTTCGATCATTACAGGAACGTTTTCCCTGTCACCTCAAGTCATCATCCTTCGATCATCGCACAGTTTTGTTTACGGAGAATCCGGTGGCACAGTATATAGTCGTCAACCATTTACAATTTCATCGAAATAAATTACTCACTCGCGTATAACACTGTCAGTATACGTACTCGCGATGAGCATTCTCTCTGCGGAACAGGCTTCACCGATAACAATTGTTGTTCCAGTGTATTGCAGCTTTGGCCCCCCCCCCTGCCGATGAATCGCGTACACTCGTACTATAGCACAACGCCACGCAGGCCATCGCTGTAGCGAAACAGCGAAGTGCAATTGAGCAAACAGCAGCCGCCTACACGCAGGCCAAGCGACGCTCCCCCGATCCCCGCGGCGGAGGCTCATCTAAAACCAATTAAGGCGAACGCGCTCCCGCCGCGCCGGATGCGAAGACCTCGGCAAGCCCGACGTCGAGGTATGTGTACACACTCCGTCCCGGCAAAAAAACGATGCAACGCTCCAGAAGCTGCGAGTCGTGCCGAGGCTATATCGGCAGCATGCCCGGCAGGAAGCATATAGTGCCGAGTTTCTGCAGCGTAACGCGCCGTATGAAACACGCATACACAACACGCGTTTACTCTACGTGCTTGTGCTGCCCGCTAGGCAGCGTTGCCTGTAGGCAAAAATGCCCGTGTCCCGTGCATTGGGGACACGTTAAAGATCCCCTGGTGGTCAAAATTGATCCGGAGTCTCCCACTACGGCATGCCTCGTAGTCAAGTCGTGGTTTTAGCACGTAAAACCCCCGAATTCAATTATTTTTCTTTCCATCTTTTCTGACATTATACCCCATCCCCTGTGCAGAGTTGCCGACTGGACAATTAAGCCGATTAACCTCTCTGCCTTTCGCCTCTTGTTTTTCTCTCTCTCTCTCGCTCTGGCGGCCACTTATATGTTTCCGGCTCCAGCGATCACTTCATGCGCCTGCACTACACAGAAAAGCACGGCCTTCGAGACTCGTTACTCCGACGGAGCTGTATCTGCTTGGGGGCGTGTATATAGGACACCACATATATGTTCTAGCTGGTTTGTATTCTCTGTCCTCGTTGGCTGAGGCGAATTCTGTACTGCAGGATTTTGGAAAGACAGCTTATGTTGTCGTTTTGACGCGCTAGAAATGAAATAAAGAAGCAGGAAGAAGAAATTTAGGTGTATACGTTAGGGCGGCCGTTTAATTCAACGCCGATCCCCGTGCATGTCCGCGCATGGCGCCGACACTTTCTTCCGCGCTGCATGCCGCCCGCCGGCGATGAAACTTCGAAGGCGCTGCAGAGAAGAGGAAATAAGGGGGGGGGGGGAAGGGGGGGGGGGGCCTACACGTTACATTCCGAGTCACGAAGCTCGAAGCAAGTTTCTCAGCATGTACGGCTATATATATATATATATATATATATATATATATATATATAGCGGCTGAGCGAACACGACATAGTCGAAAATCTCAACGGTGATTTGACTTTCCGCTTTATCGCGGAGAGTGAAATTGTGATTTGATCCGTCGTGTGAATGCAGTATCAAGGACCCTGATAAAGCTTTAGGCCAGCGAGACACCGGATCTACACTGTGGATGACGGAGCCTGGGAGCGAGTACTGTGCTATAGCTTGAAGAGAGGAGGTCTGCCCGTATTGCAAACGTTTTGTTTGCTCAACGCATCACCTGCGCGAAGGAAGCGGTTGTTTGGGAGGAAGCGCCCTAAGTTGTTGGAGGTCATGTTAATCAATCAATCAATGAATCAGGTAAGCGTGCTGGCGAAGACAGTGCGCTGAAGACAGTCATAGCTTGGCAAGGGAGAGGTGGGCTGGATGGTTTCATAAACGCTGCTAAGCTCACATTGACGAAGGAGTACTTCGTACGCTTCAGCGGTTTAAAACCATTTGGGCCGGCCAATTGTCATATAGAGAACGTATTATGAAGAAAGGGGGGGTCAGCCGATCACGGGAAGTCTATACGTACGAAATCATTCGTGAATTCTACCTCTGAAAACCACTGAATTCCGAGAGAGGTTCGTGGCACTCAAATCTTCAATGTGGTAATCGCTATTGGCTTCATTCAGAGGATGTACATAGCAGAAAAAGCGCAAAGCGCATGCGGTCTTTAATATAGTGTAACATAACGACTGCGCTCTTTTTTTTTTTTTTGGCGCGGGCGCTCTCTAATGTACCGATCGGCTGCTTCTGACCTTTGCACCCAGTCCATGAAAAGCAGCGCGTTTGTTTATATAGCGAATTTGCTGTAAGACTGTAACTTGTCAAGTGTGCTCGTTTATCATCAACCGTGTATATCCGGTAACAGAGAGAGACAGAAAGACGTTTATTAAATTTTAAAAAATGTACATGTATTAAAATGCAACCCGAATGGTTTTTCCGGTGAGGTGCCTAGATTAGGTTAATGGTTTTGCTTCTTATACAGTAGATGAACAAGCTGTCATATATAGCTTTGCGGTGTTGAGGTATATCCGGTAACAGAAATTTAAGACACATTCCTGTTGTACGCAAACTAGGTATGGTTCACTGTTAAAAGGAACACAAATTTGAACTTTGGTACTGATTATTTCTCAGCTTTGGCACCAAGGCCTTACCAATATATATATATATATATATATATATATATATATATTTGTACTTATTTTTCTTTATTCTTTCTTTTTGGCCTACCTACCTAATAGGTCTACCTAATTTGTCACATCAAGCACCTTTTTTTTCCGGTGAAGTTGATGACAGGTTCAGTTTTTGTTGGTTTGAATACTGATTACGGGGGTGTTTCCTTCAACAACAGACCGTTAAGTACACGTGTGCCCTTAGAAAAAGCAATAATCGTAACAGCTAAATAAAAACCTATTAAAACCGGCTCGCTCCCGTAAGAATGAAACGCACATGTTACCGATCCGTAGTATAATCATACACAAAGTGCTCATCCCGATGCACGAATCGCGAAGGACAGAACGCATTAATCATATCCTGAGCTCGTTATTCGGTTGCACCGAATCTTCAAAGCTTAGTACGTAACAAATGGCGTTTCTTTCACGAGTTCATCGCGACCTTGCATGGAATACGGATGGAACCCTCATGAAACACTTGAACTCAAACCATCAGGCAAAAAAAAAAAACAAAAAACGAGCAAGCAATCATAGAATTGCAAGGAAACTATAAGGAGGGGGAATGCTCGCACGAGCGTGCACTATATACGGTATATACGCAGGGCCCCCACAGTGGTGGTTGTTGCACCTCTTAGCGCCAAGCCTGGCTTGTTCTTTTTTCTGGGAAGGAACCATTACGTCTTCATCTTTTTCTAAGAGCTGCTCGTTACGAGCGCCAACAACTGCCTCGCGGCGCGGGGAACGGACGCCCGCCTCGCCGAGCACAAACCCACCGTAAGAAGCAGGGGCGAGACCGGGAGGCTCCGCGAGCACACGGGATCACCGAGAAAGAAAGAAAAGAAGAAACAGTGCATTCGCAGCGAATGGGCGCGGCGCGCCTGCGGCCTAATCTACGCGCTGACCATGCGTATACGAGGAACCAATACAGAGATACGTGCACAAACACGCACGCACACACACACACACACACACACACACACACACACACACACACACACACACACACACACACACACACACACACACACACACACACACACACACACACACACGTACAGACGCGCGCGCAACACATACACACGTACGCATGCACTCACACGCACATATACAGCACACACGCACACACAAACAATACGCGCAACAAACACACGCGTAGACAAGCACACACGTACAGACGCGCGCGCAACATAAACAAACACACGCACGCACGAAGCGAAAGCTGCCCCCATATTCCGGGGTTCAGGGGATCGGGAGAGAGAAGAAGCGCGACGCGGATGCTGCGATCAGAACGGCGATGTCGGAGAAGCATGCCAAGCAAGGCAGCGGGTCCGGGCCACCACGCAAATGCGCGATTTGTTTCGGGCTCGTCGGTGTGTATTTTGCGCCACCCTCCCCCTCGCTCCCTCGACCCGCCGTGTGCATCGAGGCGCCTTCTCCAGCAGCTCGATCGGCGATGACGGCGGCCCGAGCTGCGCGCCTCTGCTGCTGCCAACGGCGTTGACAACGAGGACCCACCGCAACGAGCCAGCGAGCGGACGCCCAGGCCGTCGATCGACGCGGCTTGTTTGTTTGTTTGCTCGCTTTCTTTTCTTTTTTTGCCTCACACTGGACAGTGGTGATGGTGCTGCTGCAAGACAGAGTGCACACTGCTCATTAGAGGGTGTGGCCGATGGAAGGCGCCGATAAGGCTGCCTTCGCACGGGGCTGCTATTTAGAGCGTGGTGGTGGTGGTGGCTGCTGCTGCTGCTCCTGCACACTGCTGCTGCTTCTTCTTCGACACAGCGCTCTCGCCCACCTTGACTTCTCTCTCTCTCGGCAGGAAGATGCTCGCTGCCACTTTGCTCGCGAGCATGCGAGAGGAGCACCGGCGACGTAGTCGTCTTCTCTTCATTCCGAGCCCCCACTGCATGGGCAGCTATAGCGTCTGTGTTCGGGGGGGTCTTCGCCTCCCCTCACACTCTTAGCCGCGGTTTAGCGATGGTGCTTTCGCTGTTTCGCTGTTTTTCGTTACACCGAGTGGCGCATCTACATGAACACGCAGGCAAGAAGGCGCGGGGATTTGGGAGAGGGGGGGGGGGGGGGGGGGCGAAGCGTGGAGCCTGCTGGGATGTATCTATGCAATACAAACATACGAGTTACGAGGCGCCCCGGAGGTGCTCGTTATACGTCGAAGCGTTATCGATGTGTGCATGCTATGACGGTGACAACAGCACGTAGCCTCGGGCGCACACGCGCACACGAACGCACGCACCGGAACGGACGACGATGACTCGCTGGCAGCGCAGAGCAGTGCGCACTATAGTATAGTATATAGTGGTGATGCTGGTGGCTGCGGAGGCGATGATGATCGTTTCTCCGGTGGCAGGATTTCTTTTTTTTTTTTCGAACTCCGTTCCCGCCCTGTTGCTCCCGTGGCACCTCCACGCTCTCTCCTTCTCCCTTTAAGCTGGTAATTATTACGTCGTCGCGTCCTCGGGCTCCTATACTCTGCAGGTCCCATCGCCACGCAGTGAGTTCGCGTTTGTTTATACACCCATTTTTCATCTTCGTTATTTTTTTTTCTCTACCCGGCGCTTATTAGCAGCTATACCTTCGAAACATTTATTTTCTGCTCCGCGCGGCTGCGCCCTTAAGGCATCGCCAGGTAAGCAAACAGAAATCTCGCGTACGCGCGCACGTACGAGCGTGAGTTCGCGAGAGGGGAAAGCGGGAAGAGCAAGGCGCTGACAAGCGGTGTGGTCTCGACGCGCGGCCACGCCGTGGCTCCATTCACATCGAGCGCGCCTGCGCGCCGCTGCTACCTCGGTACGCCTCTCCTACACGCACGCACTCACTCACGCACATCGTTCGGAAGTGTGCGTGCGGATCAGCCCTTGCGTGCGATCGCTTCGATCGCGCCGTGACGCTTCGTGATCAACGCCGCTTTGCGATGTTTGCTTTGGGCAAGTCTCAATCATCCTTCAATTCCCCCCCCCTCCTCCTCGCCCTTCTTCACCCTCTCAGTCTACATTTGCCCTTGCCTCCCGTTCCCTTCGCATTCACAATGCTCCGAGCACGGTGGTGGCCGTTTTGGCCGTCGCGTTTATACGCTGCTGCATCCGCGTTCGCGATCATCATGTTGGGGACGTAATTATATATGTGTACGGGAGAGCAAGAAGAACAGGGGCACACGTTGTGCCTGCACGTATATGTAGGGCCTGCGCACACTGCAGCTTTTGCGTCCGATGCATTTGCATGCGCGAACGCTTTGTATACGTAGAGAGAAACCTGTCTGCGCTGAAGAGTGTGGGTGTGCGAGGTTGTGACTGCTCCTGCAGGCACAGGTATAATGACGGTGCCGGAGCGATCATGCACGGTCACTTCACAGGCACTCTTGGTATACAGCTCTATTCCTCGCTCGATCCTCGGTGCGACCTTTTCTTCGGCGATTCGGAACGTTTCCTCGCGGACAATTGCGTCACTACAGGCGTTGGAAGTTCCTTATAAATCTTGCGTTCCAGTGTCGAGTGAAATACGCGTCGTCCTATTATGATGCTGAATCACGCGTGTGGTGTATCTGCGTGGCAGGCTTGGACTATACGCTTTCGTCATGGGCCGTATACGGACCGCTCTACGCTGTGAAACATTTATAAGCAGTGTATCTAGATATTATAGGCGTAAACCTACCTATGCAACAAAACCAGTTAAGGAATGTTTGCGATTGGGTCGCAAAACATTTCTGTGACAGATTGTCGTTTTCTGATGGAAATAGTAGCTACATGGTGAAGCTGACGTGCTAAAAAGTCCCTATTGTGACAGATTCTCGTGTTCTGATGGAAATGAAACCTACATGGTGAAGCTACAGTGCTAAAAAGCCACTGCTCTAACCCACTATTTGCTTCGTGTTTCTTGCTTGTTCCTCGTCATCCTAGTATTACTTTTCTACCATGCGTAACTATAGCCAGGTGTAACACGTACGGGGAATGCGGGCGATGGAAATTCAAGACGATGATAAATACGCGAACAAGGTGAGAGCAGGATGCAACGTTTCGACAAGTAGACTTGTCTTTTTCAAGGCGACATATGGTGCCGAGGAGAGCATATGTCAGCTTGACAAATACAAGTCCATTTGTCGAAACGTTGCATCCTGCTCTCACCTTGTTTTCGTATTGCTCATCGTATAGCCAGGGGTGTAACTCACAAAGCCTTTCGTATCGTAAGTGCAGTTTGCCATTGGATGACCGCCATCGTAATATGTTCCTCATTACGATTAGCTGACATCTGCACTTACGAATAATTCGAATAATTCTAGTACGTCTTGGGAATGCGGGGCCAGGACCTCGAATTTATTCTTTTATTTCAAGGTGTCCTAAGCCTGTAACAACATATGCATTGCAAGTCACGCATGATAATGTGTTGAATCTCAACAGAATGCAAATTGAATGCAACGCAATGTCAATAGAAAGGCACCACATTGTCCACAACGACATCTCTAAGCGATAGCGGGAGCGCACACTCTCTATACCTTGTCTTTCATTGTTATTGTATCTGTCCTGGGGGCTTCGATAAAGGATGTGCATACATGGGCTGACGCCACGCACGACTCGACCTGTGTGTCTACACAGACACCTCGAGACGAAACGCAGGTGCCAGACGGAGGGGGTGGGGGTGTAGGGGGGGGGGGGGGTTCGGGGGGTGGCGGGGGGTGACGCGAGCACCACCGTGGGCGTATACACGCATGCACACAGCCCGCGGATGCTCGATCGTCGCTCCAAATGCAGCCGTGGACGTGTGAGAGCCACGGACGGCGGGAATTCCAGCAAGCGCTCGCGACGCGCGCTCGCCTGCCAGCCGCGTGATCATCGCTCTTCGATGACAGGATAACAGAGCAGCCGTTGATCGCTGAGAAGCACGAACGGAGAGGAGAGAGCGCTGTGCTTGGCCAGTCGGCCAGCATGGCAGAGCTCGCCTGCCCCAGAAGGTCACTCTCACCGCTCGCGCCCGCTGCATGCAGAGGCCGCGGTCAGCAGCGCGGTTTTTTGGAGGAGCGCGCGCCCTTTTCGGCGTCATCTCCCCTCGAGCCCACGAACTCCTGAAGAAAAAAAATTGTTCTTCGCCTGCGAAGACGTTGCGCGCACAATGTCTCGCTTGCTATCGCACATCGACTCCTCGGAAAGATGCGCGTTTGGTCATTAGAGAGTTTTACATTAGGGGGACGCAAGCACTAGGGGGCCCCAACGATTGCGTCCCCCTAATCTACAATTCGCTAGTAGCGACAACGCTACATTGCCACGCGGGTGTGACCGCCGCACAGACGGGCGGGCGGGCAGGCAGAGAGTGAGCAAATGAACTGCAAACATGCAGGGGCCGTATTCTTGATCCATCACTTTCGCGAGATTTCGCGTGACTCTGCACAGGACGCGTCGGTGTGGGTGACAGCGTTCCCAGCACAGTGCCGACCACGCTGTAATGGCACACAGTGACAGGAATTCCGTTGCTCATATATAGACGTACGCACCGAGGAGTCCCGGTGCCGAGTCCCACGAAAGCTTGCAGAAAGTGATCACGTCCCTGAAAGTGACTGACCGAGAATACTACTCCAGCTCCAGAATGCACTGTCCGCGCATCGTGCGAATATCAGAGGCTTTCCTTTCGAACCGCTTCAGGAGAAATTAGATGACAGGCACTTTACAGAAGAGACGATCATACATACACATTTGGCCACCTTGGGAATACGCGCTGAGTCGAGGTTACATTTAAGGGTGACTCTATTTCCGCATATGTGAAGGTCCGCCAGTCTGCCACTTCTGGCACACATCTAGTTCGCTCCAGTTATACCAGAACCACTTCAGTGCCCCAAGTGCCTAAAGCTTGGACATGTGAAGGCCGTGTGTACAGTCTCAGTGGTGTGTGGCCGGTGTGCGGAAAACTACAGCGCATGTGTCGTCGAACTTTCTTAGTCCTCGTCTTACGCGCTTCCAAGTGGAACACCAGGAGGGGTATTCTGTAAGAGTCCACCTAGTGGACTGTCCACTTAGGTGCTACGGTCATTATTGGACGTCATCCGTGTGCTATTAAGCAACCAGAGCACTAAATCTGCTCAAGCTGCGATGTGTGTGCTGGATTCCCTGAGTGCAGTGCTGGCATCCATTGAGTAGAGGGGCTCTCCAAAAGCTCTAAAAGTGGCTCAAAATCCAAGTGTCCTCACCGATTGTCAGCACAGAATTCGCGTTCTTCCTGGGATGAACGAATATATAAACACCTCACCGTGTTTTCACTGCGTGAATGTGTTGTGATCTCCCTTATGTTCTAGTACTCTCTCTTCCTCTTAATCATTCATCCTCCCTTTTCTCCTCCCCCACCGCAGGGTAGCAAACCGCCCATTGCAATTTGGTTAACCTCCCGAACTTTCCCGTTATTCTTTTTTCTCTATCCAACCTCCTGGTTATCTCAGTTGCGCCGGAAAGAGGAAATGTTCCAGGTTCGATCCCCGGACAAGGATGAAATCTTCAACTGCGCAGTTTTAATCCCGTCTTTAGCAACATCGCCACCACCTCCACCACCATCTTTCCAGAGGAACCTGTATTCGTTTTCTTGATGTATTAGGGCTACTTTGGGGTTTCCATCAAAAGCCAAATAATTGAAAGAAGTCATTCCGCAGTCTTGGCTAGTATATATAAGCTTTGTCAAAACGTCTTACTTTGGGCGAAACACCATTGAGAGTTAGAGACAAGGAAAGGCAGCGAAGTTAACCATGCTCGAGGCCGGTTAGCCACCCTACACGTTGGGAAAGAAAGATAAGATAGGAACGTAAGTGTAGAGCTTGTGTCGACGGTTTAATGGTGGCGCAACCATGTTAAGCACAAATCGATATCACTGCAGCTACTATAGTAAGTCGTATTTGATTCTATTGGAGGACAACAAGAAAGGACGGTCCTTCTCCGCGTGCCCGCACTACTGCCACACACTGCCATGGACGAGCCCAAACAGTCAGACCGGTGCTATACCATTGCTGGGCACTACAGTAGAAGTATAACAAATGGGATGTGGTCGATGCCCGCGTGGAAATATTGGTACACAGGCGCGCACGAACGCACACTGCAGCAGCCAGGGCTGCCGGCGCTGCGCGGAAGCCCGTGGGGAAGCGTGCATGCTTGCCCGCAGCAACGGAGAGATGTTATGTGTTTCGTGGACACGACCGTCGGCGGCAGTGTGTGTCCACGCTCACCGTGTCGCGAGGGGGGTGGGGGGAGAGGAGAGGAGCAGGCATATACGCGGGGACAAGTTTGGGAGGGGGAGAGAGAAAGAGCGCCACGCGATGACCGCAGCCATCCATCACTCTGGGAACGTCGATGGCCGAAGAGATAGGCGGCCGAATACGACGTGTGGTGCACGCTCGGACGGCGACGACGACGTCGACGACGCTTCGACCGAGCTGCCTGTGCTTCGTGGCTGAAGCGGCCGGGCCGGGGCCTCGAAAACGTGGTCGACGACGACTCATGACGAGTTGTCTCTCTGTGTCCAGTGTCCCTGTTTTGTTATCGCTTTTACTACTTCTCTCTCCACGTCGCTTCTGCACTCGCCTGCCTTCGTGCCTTCTACCTCCGTTGTATGCCAGGAAGTACGCTGAAGACCAAATTGCGGTCCGATGCTATGTAGCACCGTAGCATTCCCGTTCCCACCGCTTCTGTGCGAGCCGGCACTTGTACGTTCGCGTCGTTCCCCGAAGCTTTTGTATATATACTCTTTGTTTCTGCGCACGCGTATATATACGGGTGTGTCATCGTTCTGCGGATCATCCGTGCGCGCAGCGGCGCGTTCATATATCAGTTCGGCGTAGAGGACGGCGCGCATTTATAGGCAAAGTGCCAGGAATATGTATCTGAGCGGCGCTCGCCGGTGACGCCGCGGGGCGCGATGTATGAGTGGTGGGGAGGTGGTGAAGGAGGGGGCATGGTTGGACGATACGCTGCCTTACACGTCTGTGCTTATCGATCAAGCGGCTTTCTCCTTGGTGACGAGAATGATAACGATAATTGCTATTACGAAATTAAAAAAATACAATAGGTTTTCGCTGCCGAAAGAACACTGATTAGTGATTCAATGTGACGAAAGTTGCCGACAGCGTCAATATATATAATCAAGGAAATCAATGAAATCCACATTCGCAGTCTTTTTTTCCTTTGTTGGGCGCTTATTGCTTATTTCCTTCTTCTCTGTCACCCGTTTCTGTGGCTGTGACACCGCGTACAAAATAAGCTTCTACATCTAAGCTTCTAGGGCTTGTAGAAGGAACGGAATGCTCACTTTTTTCACCGGTCAAGCGTCATCATCATCCTGTTTATCAATAAAAATTACGTGGTTTAACGTTACTGAAACGCACAGTGGGTTATGAAAAACGCCATAGTGGAGGGTTCGGGATTAAGTTTCATCACCCGGCGTTCTTCAACGTTCACCCAACCTACGAACGTTTTTGCATTTCGCCTATGCAGCTGAATGCGACCGCAGCGAACCCGCGACCTCGTGATTGCTATAG
Source organism: Dermacentor silvarum (assembly GCF_013339745.2). NCBI lineage: Eukaryota > Metazoa > Arthropoda > Arachnida > Ixodida > Ixodidae > Dermacentor > Dermacentor silvarum. Next base: position 149,190,818 of record NC_051156.1, read on the forward strand.
CAGGGCAATATAGTTACCGCGGCGTGTAGCACGTTTGTCATCGTCATGTTTGTTTTTTATTCGCAGAGGTCGCCATGCAGGATGAATGAATCTATTTTCGCATCCCGGATCCCTGAAGTGCGAGCCATTGTGCCGCCTTCGCCGTTGTCGTCTCGCGCCGGGACAGTTCTTACACGAAAACTTGTGTACGCTATAATTACAAGAATACGCTAACTGCTATTATGCTGCGACTCAGTTACGGTCCATCACACTTATTCGCAGAGTTGCGAAGAAAACCAAATTGTATCTGCATATTGGACAGGTAACTCGGTTAATAGAATAACTGCGGTTAGATTTATTGTGTAAGCTCGCATTGCCCTGATATTGAACTTCACTGCCATTAATGTCCAAGGTAACCGGGTTCGACACGTTTTTCTTCAGTATGTATGGCATCCGTAAAGCGCGCCGATCTCTTTATGAAATAGCGCAAGATATTCAAGAGCTTCATTGATTTTCTGATATTTCGGGTATACCCACGTGCTTAGGCCACGATCGGATGTGCCCATCGTTGGCCAATACCCGAGGAAGATTGTGTGTCATTTGACACAAGGAGCATAGAAGCCTATAGATGTGTTTCTATATGTGTCGTGCTTCACTATATATGTACGCATCTCCTCATCATTCTTCCCTCGACAACCATGTACCAAAACATCGCCTCCATTTTCGTGTCGGCTGTATACGTCGACGTCTCACTGTACACCCGCCTTGAATCGGTGCTCGCATCTCGGCGTACCTTGTGAACGCTGCAGTGCCTAGGCACAGACATCGCACGATATTACACGTTGCATATATAGGATCAAGATAAAGGCCATCGAATACGCATCGCATTTTTGCTGTACAGCATTTACTGAAGCCCCTCACGAAAGGTTCGCTTCTCATAGATTCAGATGCGATGCATTGCATCTCCGTAAATTTTTTTACCCGCTATCTCCTATAATCCAGCTCTAGACATCTTATCCGACTGAATAAGAAGAAAAACAAGATGGAGGAGAGGCAACTAACTGCACGTGCGAACTGCGACACCTACTCGAGGCGGCGTATATATTCTCACGTGGGCGCGCGTGGGAATCGGAAGGCGTGAGCTTCCGCAGGTGCCTCGATTCGTATCTTGTATAAGCAGAGATTTACACGCACAGTGAATAGGAGAGCCCGGACCAAGTCGCCTTCTCTACAGCGGCGATCATCCGTGAATCCTACGTGTCCGATGTCGCGCCTCTGATAACAATCAGCGCAGTTACCGCCGTGGTGGTGGTGGTTGCACACCTGCTGAGCAGTGCTCTGCGTGTATAGATGCACTGCAGAAGCGGCCTGCAGAGACTGGAATATTAATTAGCCGCCAACGCGCGCCGGCGTTGCTCGTGGGAAGTGGGGTCACGCGTATACATATGCAAACCGGTCACGGGCGTGTGTGAGGTGGTGGGCACGGATCCCTCAGCATGAAGTGTTTCCCCGCAGGGCTGTTCTTAGTCGCACAACTATAGAAACTGCACCGGAAGTTTGTGTTCGATGGCGGGCATTCGCG